>NW_024058910.1:0-44440 GCF_016432855.1 Salvelinus namaycush
AATTCAACTCCCCTCCCTCCCTCCTAGAAATTCAACTCCCTCCCTCCCGAGGAAATTCAACTCCCTCCCTCCCTCCCTAGTTATTCAGCTCCCTCCCTCCCTAGTTATTCAGCTTCCTACCTCCCTAGCTATTCAGCTCCCTCCCTCCCTAGCTATTCAGCTCCCTCCCTCCCTAGCTATTCAGCTCCCTCCCTCCCTCCCTAGTTATTCAGGCTCCTCCCTCCCTAGTTATTCAGCTCTCTTCCTCCCTAGTTATTCATATCCCTCTGTAGTTACTCAACTGTCTTCCTCCCTCACTAGTGATTCAACTACCTGCCCCCCTCCCTAGTTATTCAACTCCATCCCTAGTTATTCAACACCCTCCCTAGTTATTCAGCTCCCTCCCTCCCTAGTTATTCAGCTCCCTCCCTCCCTAGCTATTCAGCTCCCTAGCTATTCAGCTCCCTCGCTCCCTAGTTATTCAGCTTCCTCCCTCCCTAGTTATTCAGCTTCCTACCTCCCTAGCTATTCAGCTCCCTCCCTCCCTAGCTATTCAGCTCCCTCCCTCCCTAGCTATTCAGCTCCCTCCCTCCCTAGCTATTCAGCTCCCTCCCTCCCTCCCTAGTTATTCAGCATCCTCCCTCCCTAGCCATTCAGCTCCCTCCCTAGCCATTCAGCTCCCTCCCTCCCTAGTTATTCAGCTCCCTCCCTCCCTAGTTATTCAGCTCCCTCCCTCCCTAGTTATTCAGCTCCCTCCCTCCCTAGTTATTCAGCTCCCTCCCTCCCTAGTTATTCAGCTCCCTCCCTCCCTAGTTATTCATATCCCTCCGTAGTTACTCAACTATCTTCCTCCCTCACTAGCCAATAAACTCCCCCCCCTTCCTCCCTAGTTATTCAGCTCCCTCCCTCCCTAGTTATTCAGCTCCCTCCCTCCCTAGTTATTCAGCTCCCTCCCTCCCTAGTTATTCAGCTCCCTCCCTACCTCCCTAGTTATTCAACTCCCTCCCTCCCTAGTTATTCAACTCCCTCCCTCCCTAGTTATTCAACTCCCTCCCTCCCTAGTTATTCAACTCCCTCCCTCCCTAGTTATTCAACTCCCTCTCTCCCTCCCTAGTTATTCAACTCCCTCTCTCCCTCCCTAATTATTCAACTCCCTCTCTCCCTCCCTAATTATTCAACTCCCTCTCTCCCTCCCTAGTTATTCAGCTCCCTCTCTCCCTCCCTAGTTATTCAGCTCCCTCTCTCCCTCCCTAGTTATTCAGCTCCCTCTCTCCCTCCCTAGTTATTCAGCTCCCTCTCTCCCTCCCTAGTTATTCAGCTCCCTCTCTCCCTCCCTAGTTATTCAGCTCCCTCTCTCCCTCCCTAGTTATTCAGCTCCCTCTCTCCCTCCCTAGTTATTCAGCTCCCTCTCTCCCTCCCTAGTTATTCAGCTCCCTCTCTCCCTCCCTAGTTATTCAGCTCCCTCTCTCCCTCCCTAGTTATTCAGCTCCCTCTCTCCCTCCCTAGTTATTCAGCTCCCTCTCTCACTCCCTAGTTATTCAGCTCCCTCTCTCACTCCCTAGTTATTCAGCTCCCTCTCTCCCTCCCTAGTTATTCAACTCCCTCTCTCCCTCCCTAGTTATTCAACTCCCTCCCTACCTCCCTAGTTATTCAGGTTCCTCCCTCCCTAGTTATTCAGGTTCCTCCCTCCCTAGTTATTCCGCTCTCTCTCTACCTCCCTAGTTATTCATATCCCTCCGTAGTTACTCAACTATCTTCCTCCCTCCCTCCCCAATTGTTCATCTACCTCTCTCCCTCCCTAGTTATTAATATCCATCCCTCGTTATTAAGCTCTCTCTCTGCCTCCCTAGTTATCAATATCCTTCCCTCAGTAGTTATGGAACTACCTCCCGAGTAATTTTTCTCCCTCCCTAGTTGTACAACTCAATTCCACCCTAGGTATTCATCTCACTCCCTTCCTCCCTAGTTATTCAACTTCCTAGTTGTTCGTCTCCCGCGCTCCCACACGTGTTATTGATCTAACTCCCTCCCTCCATAGTTATTCAGCTCCCTCCCTCCCTAGTTATTCAGCTCCCTCCCGCCCTAGTTATTCAGCTCCCTCCCGCCCTAGTTATTCAGCTCCCTCCCTAGTTATTCAGCTCCCTCCCGCCCTAGTTATTCAGCTCCCTCCCGCCCTAGTTATTCAGCTCCCTCCCGCCCTAGTTATTCAGCTCCCTCCCGCCCTAGTTATTCAGCTCCCTCCCGCCCTAGTTATTCAGCTCCCTCCCGCCCTAGTTATTCAGCTCCCTCCCGCCCTAGTTATTCAGCTCCCTCCCCAGTTATTCAGCTCCCTCCCGCCCTAGTTATTCAGCCTAGTTATTCAGCTCCTCCCGCCCTAGTTATTCAGCTCCCTCCCGCCCTAGTCATTCAGCTCCCTCCCGCCCTAGTTATTCAGCTCCCTCCCTAGTTATTCAGCTCCCTCCCTAGTTATTCAGCTCCCTCCCTAGTTATTCAGCTCCCTCCCTAGTTATTCAGCTCCCTCCCTAGTTATTCAGCTCCCTCCCCAGTTATTCAGCTCCCTCCCTAGTTATTCAGCTCCCTCCCGCCCTAGTTATTCAGCTCCCTCCCGCCCTAGTTATTCAGCTCCCTCCCGCCCTAGTTATTCAACTCCCTCCCTGCCTAGTTATTCAGCTCCCTCCCGCCCTAGTTATTCAGCTCCCTCCCGCCCTAGTTATTCAGCTCCCTCCCCCCCTAGTTATTCAGCTCCCTCCCGCCCTAGTTATTCAGCTCCCTCCCGCCCTAGTTATTCAGCTCCCTCCCGGCCTAGTTATTCAGCTCCCTCCCTGCCTAGTTATTCAACTCCCTCCCTGCCTAGTTATTCAGCTCCCTCCCGCCCTAGTTATTCAGCTCCCTCCCGCCCTAGTTATTCAGCTCCCTCCCGCCCTAGTTATTCAGCTCCCTCCCGCCCTAGTTATTCAGCTCCCTCCCGCCCTAGTTATTCAGCTCCCTCCCGCCCTAGTTATTCAGCTCTCTCCCTGCCTAGTTATTCAACTCCCTCCCTGCCTAGTTATTCATCTTCCTCCCTGCCTAGTTATTCAACTTGGTTCCATGATTAATGAGCTGAAATAAAAGATCCCAGAAATGTTCCATATGCATTAGAAGCTTATTTCTCTCAAATGTTTTGCATAAATTTGTTACATCCGGCCTCACAACCGCATGTAACCACGCCAGCCCAGGACCTCCACATCCGTCTTCTTCACCTGCGGGATCATCTGAGACCAGCCACTCGGACAGCTGATGAAACCGAAGAGTATTTCTGTCTGTAATAAAGCCTTTTGTGGGGGAAAACTCATTCTGATTTGCTGGTCCTGGCTCACCCATGGCTGCGCCCCTGCCCAATCATGTAAAAATCATAGATTAGGGCCTAATTTATTTATTTCAATTGACTGATTTCCTTATATAATAAAACAAATAGTATATTATATATTTTTTTACTTTAGGTTATTTAGTAAATATTTTCTTAACCAAATATCTAAATGATCCATAGTATGAACGTCTTAAAACAATTCCATATTTCAGCATAGCACCACCAACCCCCCCCCCCATCAGGAATGGTTAGGTATGGGGGTCTGAGGGGTTAGGAATAGGACTCAGGTCTCAGGAGTGGTCAGGTTAGGACTCAGGTCTCAGGAGAGGTTAGGGTTAGGGTTAGGTATGGGGGTCTGAGGGGTTAGGATTCGGACTCAGGTCTCAGGAGTGGTCAGGTTAGGACTCAGGTCTCAGGAGAGGTTAGGGTTAGGTATGGGGGTCTGAGGGGTTAGGATCAGGTCTCAGGAGTGGTTAGGGTTAGGTATGGGGGTCTGAGGGGTTAGGGTTAGGACTCGGGTCTCAGGAGTGGTTAGGGTTAGGTATGGGGGTCTGAGGGGTTGGGATTCGGACTCAGGTCTCAGGAGAGGTTAGGGTTAGGTATGGGGGTCTGAGGGGTTAGGAGTAGGACTCAGGTCTCAGCAGTAGTTAGGGTTAGGTATGGGGGTCTGAGGGGTTAGGACTCGGGTCTCAGGAGTGGTTAGGGTTAGGTATGGGGGTCTGAGGGGTTAGGACTCGGGTCTCAGGAGTGGTTAGGGTTAGGTATGGGGGTCTGAGGGGTTAGGGTTAGGACTCGGGTCTCAGGAGTGGTTAGGTATGGGGGCCAGAGGGGTTAGGGTTAGGACTCGGGTCTCAGGAGTGGTTAGGGTTAGGTATGGGGGTCTGAGGGGTTAGGACTCGGGTCTCAGGGGTGGTTAGGGTTAGGTATGGGGGTCTGAGGGGTTAGGATTAGGACTCGGGTCTCAGGAGTGGTTAGGGTTAGGTATGGGGGTCTGAAGGGTTAGGATTAGGACTCAGGTCTCAGGAGTGGTTAGGGTTAGGTATGGGGGTCTGAGGGGTTAGGAGTAGGACTCGGGTCTCAGGAGAGGATAGGGTTAGGTATGGGGGTCTGAGGGGTTAGGATTAGGACTCAGGTCTCAGGAGTGGTTAGGTATGGGGGCCAGAGGGGTTAGGGTTAGGACTCGGGTCTCAGGAGTGGTTAGGGTTAGGTATGGGGGCCAGGGGGGTTAGGGTTAGGACTCGGGTCTCAGGAGTGGTTAGGGTTAGGTATGGGGGTCTGAGGGGTTAGGACTCGGGTCTCAGGAGTGGTTAGGGTTAGGACTCGGGTCTCAGGAGTGGTTAGGGTTAGGTATGGGGGTCTGACAGGTTAGGGTTAGGAGTCAGGCCTTGGGGGTGGTTAGGGTTAGATATGGGGGTCTGAAAGGTTAGGGTTAGAACTCAAACCACAGGGTTGGTTAGGGTTAGAATAGTTCCAGACAACAGTCCTTCAAGAGGAAAGGTTTAAAGACTAGGTTGGTGATAGCTACAATAATTATAAAACAAAAAAAATCACACCAACATGTAAAAAATGTAATTGATAATCAGGGTTAATGCTAAGGTCAGGGTTAGAGTTAGGGTTGTATCTCACCGTGACAGGGTCCTGGTTTGCAGGGTCTGTGGGCCTCAGGTCTCTCTCCATTACACTGATCTCCAATACGACACGTCACTAAGCGCCTCTCCACCCCCTCACCACATGTCACTGAGCACTGAAACACAACACACATATACAGTGGGGCAAAAAAGTATTTAGTCAGCCACCAATTGTGCAAGTTCTCCCACTTAAAAAGATGAGGCCTGTAATTTTCATCATAGGTACACTTCAAAAGCATTCCAGGTGAAGCTGGTTGAGAGAATGCCAAGAGTGTGCAAAGCTGCCATGAAGAATCTCAAATATAAAATATATTTTGATTTGTTTAACACTTTTTTGGTTACTACATGATTCCATATGTGTTATTTCATAGTTTTGACCAGGTATAACTATAACTCATTACCTCTGACCAGGTATAACTATAACTCATTACCTCTGACCAGGTATAACTATAACTCATTACCTCTGACCAGGTATAACTATAACTCATTACCTCTGACCAGGTATAACTATAACTCATTACCTCTGACCAGGTATAACTATAACTCATTACCTCTGACCAGGTATAACTATAACTCATTACCTCTGACCAGGCCCCAGGCCTCCAGTGTGCAGGGCAGGGCAGTCTGTTACAGGGCCGTCTGCTCTCTGGTTTCTCCCCACTGCAGTACTTGCTGTGGACTGAGCGGTTGGTCCCCTCATTGAGGAACTGGACACAGCGAACCGTCCGGATATGGAAACCCAAACTGCCACAAGTCTTAGTGCAGTGCTCCCAGTCCTCTGAGATCCATCTGGAGAGATAATAACAACCATAATTAGAACAGGATAGAAGCCATAGAGGAACCATACAGTTACAACCATGGAGTGACACGCATAGAGGTTCAAGCATAGAGTGCCACCTATATAGTTACAATAGGAGAGGAAACCATAGTGGTACACCTATATACTTACAATAGGAGAGTGACCACCATATAGGTTTAATCATAGAGTTACACTAGGAGAGGAACCATAGAGTTACACTAGGAGAGGAACCATAGTTACACTAGGAGAGGGAGGAACCATAGAGTTACACTAGGAGAGGACCCATAGAGTTACACTAGGAGAGGAACCATAGAGTTACACTAGGAGAGGAACCATAGAGTTACACTAGGAGAGGAACCATAGAGTTACACTAGGAGAGGAACCATAGAGTTACACTAGGAGAGGAACCATAGAGTTACACTAGGAGAGGAACCATAGAGTTACACTAGGAGAGGAACCATAGAGTTACACTAGGAGAGGAACCATAGAGTTACACTAGGAGAGGAACCATAGTTACACTAGGAGAGGAACCATAGAGTTACACTAGGAGAGGAACCATAGAGTTACACTAGGAGAGGAACCATAGAGTTACACTAGGAGAGGAACCATAGAGTTACACTAGGAGAGGAACCATAGAGTTACACTAGGAGAGGAACCATAGAGTTACACTAGGAGAGGAACCATAGAGTTACACTAGGAGAGGACCCATAGAGTGACACTAGGAGAGGAACCATAGAGTTACACTAGGAGAGGAACCATAGAGTTACACTAGGAGAGGAACCATAGAGTTACACTAGGAGAGGAACCATAGAGTGACACTAGGAGAGGAACCATAGAGTTACACTAGGAGAGGAACCATAGAGTTACACTAGGAGAGGAACCATAGAGTTACACTAGGAGAGGACCCATAGAGTTACACTAGGAGAGGACCCATAGAGTTACACTAGGAGAGGAACCATAGAGTTACACTAGGAGAGGACCCATAGAGTTACACTAGGAGAGGAAGCATAGAGTTACACTAGGAGAGGACCCATAGAGTTACACTAGGAGAGGAACCATAGAGTTACACTAGGAGAGGACCCATAGAGTTACACTAGGAGAGGAACCATAGAGTTACACTAGGAGAGGACCCATAGAGTTACACTAGGAGAGGAACCATAGAGTTACACTAGGAGAGGAACCATAGAGTTACACTAGGAGAGGACCCATAGAGTTACACTAGGAGAGGAAGCATAGAGTTACACTAGGAGAGGACCCATAGAGTTACACTAGGAGAGGAACCATAGAGTTACACTAGGAGAGGAACCATAGAGTTACACTAGGAGAGGACCCATAGAGTTACACTAGGAGAGGAAGCATAGAGTTACACTAGGAGAGGACCCATAGAGTTACACTAGGAGAGGAACCATAGAGTTACACTAGGAGAGGACCCATAGAGTTACACTAGGAGAGGACCCATAGAGTTACACTAGGAGAGGACCCATAGAGTTACACTAGGAGAGGACCCATAGAGTTACACTAGGAGAGGACCCATAGAGTTACACTAGGAGAGGACCCATAGAGTTACACTAGGAGAGGACCCATAGAGTTACACTAGGAGAGGAACCATAGAGTTACACTAGGAGAGGAACCATAGAGTTACACTAGGAGAGGAACCATAGAGTTACACTAGGAGAGGAACCATAGAGTTACACTAGGAGAGGAACCATAGAGTTACACTAGGAGAGGACCCATAGAGTTACACTAGGAGAGGAAGCATAGAGTTACACTAGGAGAGGAACCATAGAGTTACACTAGGAGAGGACCCATAGAGTTACACTAGGAGAGGAACCATAGAGTTACACTAGGAGAGGACCCATAGAGTTACACTAGGAGAGGAACCATAGAGTTACACTAGGAGAGGAACCATAGAGTTACACTAGGAGAGGACCCATAGAGTTACACTAGGAGAGGACCCATAGAGTTACACTAGGAGAGGACCCATAGAGTTACACTAGGAGAGGAACCATAGAGTTACACTAGGAGAGGAACCATAGAGTTACACTAGGAGAGGAACCATAGAGTTACACTAGGAGAGGAACCATAGAGTTACACTAGGAGAGGAACCATAGAGTTACACTAGGAGAGGAACCATAGAGTTACACTAGGAGAGGAACCATAGAGTTACACTAGGAGAGGAACCATAGAGTTACACTAGGAGAGGAACCATAGAGTTACACTAGGAGAGGAACCATAGAGTTACACTAGGAGAGGAACCATAGAGTTACACTAGGAGAGGAACCATAGAGTTACACTAGGAGAGGACCCATAGAGTTACACTAGGAGAGGACCCATAGAGTTACACTAGGAGAGGACCCATAGAGTTACACTAGGAGAGGAACCATAGAGTTACACTAGGAGAGGAACCATAGAGTTACACTAGGAGAGGAACCATAGAGTTACACTAGGAGAGGAACCATAGAGTTACACTAGGAGAGGACCCATAGAGTTACACTAGGAGAGGAACCATAGAGTTACACTAGGAGAGGAACCATAGAGTTACACTAGGAGAGGAACCATAGAGTTACACTAGGAGAGGAACCATAGAGTTACACTAGGAGAGGAACCATAGAGTTACACTAGGAGAGGACCCATAGAGTTACACTAGGAGAGGACCCATAGAGTTACACTAGGAGAGGAACCATAGAGTTACACTAGGAGAGGAACCATAGAGTTACACTAGGAGAGGACCCATAGAGTGACACTAGGAGAGGACCCATAGAGTTACACTAGGAGAGGACCCATAGAGTTACACTAGGAGAGGAACCATAGAGTGACCACCATAGAGTCGGCCAAGGTTCTTTTACTGAACCCCACTCTGCTGCCTGGAGGTGTGTTGGGTCATTGTCCTGTTGAAAAACAAATGATAGTCCCACTAAACCCAAACCAAATGGGATGACGTATCTCCGCAGAATGCTGTGGTAGCCATTCTGGATAAGTGTGCCTTGAATTCTAAATAAATCACTGACAGTGTCACCAGCAAAGCATCCCCACACCATCATACCTCCTCCTCCATGCTTCACAGTGGGAACCACACATGCGGAGATCATCCATTCACCTACTCTGCGTCTCACAAAGACACGGCGGATGGAACCAAAAAAATAAAAAATAGTCTAAAATCAGACCTCAGATTTCCACCGGTCTAATGTTCATTGCTCGTGTTGCTTGGCCCAAGCAAGTCTCTTCTAATTGGTGTCCTTTGGTAACGGTTTCTTTGCAGCAATTCAACCATGAAGGCCTGATTCACACAGTCTCCTCTGAACAGTTGATGTTGAGATATGTCTGTTACTTGAACTCTTTGAGGTGTAATCTAAGGTGCAGTTAATTGCCAACTTGAACTAATGAACTTATCCTCTGCAGCAGAGTAGATGTGTCCTGTCAGGCGGTGGGTGTAGCTGGTGCATGAAGTCAGGTGCAGGAGAGCAGAGATGAGTGAACAACGCACTTTACTTAAGAAATAGCACACAGTAAACATACCAATGTGCGAACAATAACGGTTGCCACAAAACACGGGTGAAAACAACACACGGAAAAAAACAGCCGGAAACGTACTGCCCTGAACAATAAACAATCACACACAAAGACATGGGGAAAACAGAGGGTTAAATACATGGCCAGTAATTGGCAAATGAAAACCAGGTGTGTGGGAAACAAAGACAAAACCAATGGAAAATGAAAAGTGGATCGGTGATGACTAGAAGACAGGTGACGTTGACCGCCAAGCGCCGCCCGAACAAGGAGAGGAACCGACTTTGGCGGAAGTCGTGACATGTCCAAACTTTTGACTGGTATATACACTGCTCAAAAAAATAAAGGGAACACTTAAACAACACAATGTAACTCCAAGTCAATCACACTTCTGTGAAATCAAACTGTCCACTTAGGAAGCAACACTGATTGACAATACATTTCACATGCTGTTGTGCAAATGGAATAGACAAAAGGTGGAAATTATAGGCAATTAGCAAGACACCCCCAATAAAGGAGTGATTCTGCAGGTGGTGACCACAGACCACTTCTCAGTTCCTATGCTTCCTGGCTGATGTTTTGGTCACTTTTGAATGCTGGCGGTGCTCTCACTCTAGTGGTAGCATGAGACGGAGTCTACAACCCACACAAGTGGCTCAGGTAGTGCAGCTCATCCAGGATGGCACATCAATGCGAGCTGTGGCAAGAAGGTTTGCTGTGTCTGTCAGCGTAGTGTCCAGAGCATGGAGGCGCTACCAGGAGACAGGCCAGTACATCAGGAGACGTGGAGGAGGCCGTAGGAGGGCAACAACCCAGCAGCAGGACCGCTACCTCCGCCTTTGTGCAAGGAGTAGCACTGCCAGAGCCCTGCAAAATGACCTCCAGCAGGCCACAAATGTGCATGTGTCTGCTCAAACGGTCAGAAACAGACTCCATGAGGGTGGTATGAGGGCCCGACGTCCACAGGTGGGGGTTGTGCTTACAGCCCAACACCGTGCAGGACGTTTGGCATTTGCCAGAGAACACCAAGATTGGCAAATTCGCCACTGGCGCCCTGTGCTCTTCACAGATGAAAGCAGGTTCACACTGAGCACATGAGCACATGTGACAGACGTGACAGAGTCTGGAGACGCCGTGGAGAACGTTCTGCTAGCCTGCTAGCTGTCTGAATCGCCGTGTCTCCAGCCAGCCCAACCACTCACTGGACCCCTATGATCACCCGGCTAAACACGCCTCTCCCTAATATCAATATGTCTATTACTGTCCTGGTTAGTGATTATTGTCTTATTTCACTGTAGAGCCTCTAGCCCTGCTCAATATGCCTTGTCCATTACTGTCCTGGTTAGTGATTATTGTCTTATTTCACTGTAGAGCACTCTAGCCCTGCTCAATTTGCCTTAACAAACCCTTTAGTTCCACCTCCCACACATGTGGTGACGTCAGCTGGTTTAAATGTTTCTCAAGACAATATCTCTCTCATCATCACTCAATGCCTAGGTTTACCTCCAATATACTCACATCCTACCATACTCTTGTCTGTACATTATGCCTTGAATCTATTCTATCGCGCACAGAAACCTGCTCCTTTTACTCTCTGTTCTGAACGTACTAGACGACCGGTTCTGATAGCCTTTAGCCGTACCCTCATCCTACTTCTCATCTGTCCCTCTGGTGATGTAGAGGTTAATCCAGGCCCTGCAGTGCCTAGCTCCACTCCCACTCCCCAGGTGCTCTCATTTGTTGACTTCTGTAACCGTAAAAGCCTTGGTTTCATGCATGTTAACATTAGAAGCCTCCTCCCTAAGTTTGTTGTATTCACTGCTTTAGCACACTCTGCCAACCCGGATGTCCTAGCCGTATCTGAATGCTGGTTTAGGAAGGCCACCAAATACGCTGAAATTTCCATCCCTAACTATAACATTTTCCGAAAAGATAGAACTGCCAAAGGGGGCGGTGTTGCAATCTACTGCAGAGATAGCCTGCAGAGTTCTGTCTTACTATCCAGGTCTGTACCCAAACAATTCGAGCTTCTACTTTTAAAACTCCACCTTTCCAGAAACAAGTCTCTCACCGTTGCCGCTTGCTATAGACCACCCTCTGCCCCCAGCTGTGCCTTGGACACCATATGTGAATTGATTGCCCCCCATCTATCTTCAGAGCTCGTGCTGCTAGGTGACCTAAACTGGGACATGCTTAACACCCCGGCCATTCTACAATCTAAGATTGATGCCCTCAATCTCACACAAATTATCAATGAACCTACCAGGTACAACCCCAAATCCAAAAACACGGGCATCCTCATAGATATCATCCTGACCTACTTGCCCTCCAAATACACCTCCACTGTTTTCAACCAAGATCTCAACGATCACTGCCTCATCACTGTCAAATGCTCCCTAAAACACTACAGTGAGCAGGCCTTTCTAATCAACCTGGCCCGGGTATCCTGGAAGGATATTGACAACATTCCGTCAGTAGAAGATGCCTGGGTATTCTTTAAAAGTGCCTTCCTCACCATCTTAAATAAGCATGCCCCATTCAATTTTTTTTTAACCAGGAACAGATATAGCCCCTGGTTCTCTCCAGACCTGACTGCCCTTGACCAGCACAAAAACATCCTGTGGCGATCTGCATTAGCATCGAATAGCCCCCGTGATATGCAACTTTTCAGGGAAGTTAGGAACCAATATACACAGGCAGTTAGGAAAGCAAAGGCTAGCTTTTTCAAGCAGAAATTTGCATCCTGTAGCACAAACTCAAAAAAGTTCTGGGATACTGTAAAGTCCATGGAGAATAAGAGCCCCTCCTCCCAGCTACCCACTGCACTGAGGCTAGGAAACACTGTCACCACCAATAAATCCACAATAATTGACAATTTCAATAAGCATTTTTCCTATGGCTGGCCTTGCTTTCCACCTGGCTACCCCTACCCTGATCAACAGCCCTCCACTCCCCACAGCAACTCGCCCAAGCCTCCCCCATTTCTCCTTCACCCAAATCCAGATAGCTGATGTTCTGAAAGAGCTGCAAAATCTGAACCCCTACAAATCAGCCGGGCTGGACAATCTGGACCCTCTCTTTCTCAAATTAGCTGCCGAAATTGTTGCAACCCCTATCACTAGCCTGTTCAACCTCTCTTTCGTATCGTCTGAAATTCCCAAAGATTGGAAAGCTGCCGCGGTCATCCCCCTCTTCAAAGGGGGAGACACTCTAGACCCAAACTACTACAGACCTATATCTATCCTACCCTGCCTTTCTAAGGTCTTCGAAAGCCAAGTTAACAAACAGATTACCGACCATTTCGAATCCCACCATACCTTCTCCGCTATGCAATCTGGTTTCAGAGCTGGTCATGGGTGCACCTCAGCCACGCTCAAGGTCATAAACGATACCATAACCGCCATCAATAAGAGACATTACTGTGCAGCCGTATTCATCGACCTGGCCAAGGTTTTACCACATTCTTATCGGCAGACTCAACAGCCTTGGTTTCTCAAATGGCTGCCTCGCGTGGTTCACCAACTACTTCTCTGATAGAGTTCATTGTGTCAAATCGGAGGGCCTGTTGTCCGGACCTCTGGCAGTCAGTATGGGGGTGCCACAGGGTTCAATTCTCGGGCCGACTCTTTTCTCTGTATACATCAATGATGTCGCTCTTGCTGCTGGTGATTCTCTGATCCAGCTCTACGCAGACGACACCATTCTGTTTACCTCTGGGCCTTCTTTGGACACTGTGTTAACTAACCTCCAGACGAGCTTCAATGCCATACAACTCTCCTTCCGTGGCCTCCAAATGCAAGTAAAACTAAATGCATGCTCTTCAACCGATCGCTGCCCACACCTGCCCGCCCGTCCAGCATCACTACTCTGGACGATTCTGACTTAGAATATGTGGACAACTACAAATACCGCCACCTGTCCCAGACCTGTTGTTTTTCAACTCTTAATGATCAGCTATGAAAAGCCAACTGAAAATTATTCATGATTATTATTTGACCATGCTTGTCACTTATGAACATTTTTGAACATCTTGGCATAGTTCTGTTATAATCTCCACCCGGCACAGCCAGAAGAGGACTGGCCACCCCTCATAGCCTGGTTCCTCTCTAGGTTTCTTCCTAGGTTTTGGCCTTTCTAGGGAGTTTTTCCTAGCCACCGTGCTTCTACACCTGCATTACTAGCTGTTTGGGGTTTTAGGCTGGGTTTCTGTACAGCACTTCGAGATATTAGCTGATGTACGAAGGGCTATATAAATAAAATTGAAATACCTAGGTGTCTGGTTAGACTGTAAACTCTCCTTCCAGACTCACATTAAAATTAAGCACATTAATCTGCTTTATAATGGATGTAGAGCCTAATTGGCATACATATGCAGCGCGTGAATTCCATAAAAATGCACCTTTATAACAAAATCATTACATGCATAATCTACTAAGTCGTGTGTAAAACCTGGTGTTTTCAACTACTAAGTCTGAAACCTGAAGGTGTTTCTATCTACTAAGTCTGAAACCTGAAGGTGTTTTCATCTACTAAGTCTGAAACCTGAAGGTGTTTCTATCTACTAAGTCTGAAACCTGAAGGTGTTTCTATCTACTAAGTCTGAAACCTGAAGGTGTTTTCATCTACTAAGTCTGAAACCTGAAGGTGTTTCTATCTACTAAGGCTGAAACCTGAAGGTGTTTCTATCTACTAGTATTGTGTAAAACCTGTTTTAGCGTTTTAGCATTGTGTTGTGCTGGTGGCTATACTCACTGTGGCTGCGTACAGTCCTGTAGGTTACACATTCTCCTGATGGGTTTTGGCTTCTTGCTGACATCACAGTAACCCCGGTGGACCATCTTGATGTCACCCTTTTTCCTGCAGCCATACTTAGTGTACTGGAACCCTAGGGGAGGAAATGGAGAGGAAGATGTAGGAATACCACTAAACTATTAGAACAAAAGGTGCTATCTAGAAGCTAAAAGGGTTCTTTTTTGTCCCCATAGGAAAACCCTTTGAAGAACGCTTTTTGGTTCCAGGTAGAACCGTTTTGGTTCCAGGTAAAAAATGTTGGGTTCATTGTAGAACCATTTCCAGAGTGTGTTCTACATTAAACACAAAAGGGCTCAACCTGGAACCAAGAAGGATTATACAATGGGGACTGCTAAAGAACCATTTCTTACACAAGTGTACAGTAGAGTTATAAGCCTGAACTAGATCTGGCTTTTTGAGAGACCCACTCACATACAACACAGGGGTCTAGAACACTGAGACCAGCTTTAGAACCTTACCTCCAACACAGGGGTCTAGAACACTGAGACCAGCTCTAGAACCTTACCTCCAACACAGGGTCTAGAACACTGAGACCAGCTCTAGAACCTTACCTCCAGCACAGGGTCTAGAACACTGAGACCAGCTCTAGAACCTTACCTCCAGCACAGGGTCTAGAACACTGTGACCAGCTCTTCAGGGCCCATTCGTAGGTGTCCTCCTGAATGACGTCGTTGTTGTTGACGGGGACAGAGTCTTCATGGATGATGTATTTATACATCAGGGTCGACCTGGTCTCGTTGTCCTGAGGGATTATCTAAATAGGAAACAGAATCAAGGAAAGGGGAGTTTGAGTTTAGGGAGAAATTACATTCAAACATTCATGAGAGTATTATTCAGATCTATGCAAATCTTATGTCTTAGAAATCAAAAGATATGGTCAGCATGATGTGAATATACTGTTGGCTATTGATGATTTAAGAAAGGTAGCAGAAAAAGCTTGTGCTCTGTTCCTTCACTCAGGCTGCACAGCTGTTCTCTTCATCAAGTGATCATATTCTCACCCATCAGACTATTCTCAATTTAATCTTGTCTTTACTAATATGTAAAAAATAGATTAAAAAAAATAGATAGACAGGCCCATTCTCAAAAGAGCAGGAACATGGGCCGGGGAAAAGAGCAGGGACATGGGCCGGGGAAAAGAGCAGGGACATGGGCCGGGGAAAAGAGCAAGGACATGGGCCGGGGAAAAGAGCAGGGACATGGGCCGGGGAAAAGAGCAGGGACATGGGCCGGGGAAAAGAGCAGGGACATGGGCCGGGGAAAAGAGCAAGGACATGGGCCGGGGAAAAGAGCAGGAACATGGGCCGGGGAAAAGAGCAGGGACATGGGCCGGGGAAAAGAGCAGGGACATGGGCCGGGGGAAAGAGCAGGGACATGGGCCGGGGGAAAGAGCAGGGACATGGGCCGGGGAAAAGAGCAGGGACATGGGCCGGGGAAAAATACATATAATCCGTACGCACTCGAATAGAAAATGGATTGCTACAATTTAAGACGAAGAATCGTTATTGTCTTTACCGGAAAAGCCAAAATGGGAGCCACCTAAAAAAACTACAATTTCTTGCTAATTTTTCCAAAAACTAGCCTGAAACTCTTTCTAAAGACTGTTGACATCTAGTGGAAGCCCTAGGAACTGCAATCTGGGAGGACTTGGCCTTAAAAGTGATAGCCATTGAAATTAGGGGAAGGCTGATTTTTTTGGGATGGTTTATCCTCGGGGTTTCGCCTGCCAAATCAGTTCTGTTATACTCACAGACATAATTCTAACAATTTTAGTGTTTTCTATCCAAATCTACCAATTACATGCATATCCTACCTTCTAGGCCTGAGTAACAGGCAGTTTACTTTGGGCACGCTTTTCATCCGGACGTCAAAATACTGCCCCCTACCCAAGAGAGGTTAACAAGAAATTTGTGGAGTGGTTGAAAAAATGAGTTTCAATGACTCCAACTTAAGTGTATGTAAACTTCCGACTTCAACTGTAATTCTAAATGTAATAATAAAAATCTCTATACCTTAGAGATGATTTTGTTTTCAAATAACCTAAAGTGAGCAAGAAAAAGGCCATTCTTGAATATGGGGTGAGACGTTTCTAAATAAAGACAGGTTGTTATTTAGAATAGAGGGAGAGAAACCAAAAGCACACCTTCGCCTCATGGTTTATTGAACCAGCATCTGTAGCAACGCAGTTTGCACTGCGATGCAGTGTCTTAGACCGCTGCACCACTTGGGAGGCCACATCCACAAAGGTTTTAATGCTGATCAATTGCCTTGCACACAGTATCAAAATACAGA
Organism: Salvelinus namaycush; assembly: GCF_016432855.1. Lineage (NCBI taxonomy): Eukaryota > Metazoa > Chordata > Actinopteri > Salmoniformes > Salmonidae > Salvelinus > Salvelinus namaycush. Next base: position 16,364 of record NW_024058910.1, read on the forward strand.
GCGGTGTTGGCAAGAGTCTATTGACCTGCTAATAGCCCATAATGGACTATTATAATACATAATGAGTCACTCAGCTTTATGTAGGTGCCGAGGCTATATGACTGCGCCATCAACTTGATTATTTAGCAGACATCACTTGCTTGTATTCAGTCAACACACATATCTTTAGAATATCATGGAATATAAATTGAACATTTTAGTTTCTCTTAGAATAAAAATCTTTATGTAACAACAATTTTAGTAAGTAATATTGACGAGTATAAATAAATAAATAAGTGTATTTTTCAGGGTGTGCGTGCAGGAGAGGAATAGCAATTCTTACACTATTGTTCTAAATTCAATCACCGTCTTCATCCTTATCATTTGAAATTACATTTTGAAGTTGTGCACAATTATCAGTTTCTATTTGTTTATGTCGCCCATTCATTGTCAGTTAGAGACACATTAGCGCCTTGGGACCCAAAAGCATAATCAGTGCTCTAACTCCCCCTTGTGGTGGTCTGGAGCAATGACGCAGTGATGCAGGGTACCGTACTAAACCACAAATTACCTCTAAATCCCGCAGCATAATCTCAAAACCTTTAGTGGAGCAACCACTGTATTCATACCCCTTGTGGTGGTCTGGAGCAATGACGCAGTGATGCAGGGTACCGTACTAAACCACAAATTACCTCTAAATCCTGCAGCATAATCTCAAAACCTTTAGTGGAGCAACCACTGTATTCATACCCCTGGACTTATTACACATGTTGTTGTGTTACAGCCTGAGTTAAAATTGATTTTATCACCCATCTACACACAATACCCCATAATGATGTAGTGAAAACCCATCTACACACAATACCCCATAATGATGTAGTGAAAACCCATCTACACACAATACCCCATAATGATGTAGTGAAAACCCATCTACACACAATACCCCATAATGATGTAGTGAAAACCCATCTACACACAATACCCCATAATGATGTAGTGAAAACCCATCTACACACAATACCCCATAATGATGTAGTGAAAATATGTTTTTATAAAACTTGCACATTTATTGAAAATGAAATACAGAAATATCAAATTTACATAAGTATTCACACCCCTGAGTCAATACATGTTAGAATCCCCTTTGGCAGCGATTGCAACTTTCTGGGTAAGTCTCTAAGAGCTTTGCACACCTGAATTGTAGAATATTTGCACATTATTCTTTTAAAGATTCTTCAAGCTCTGTCAGGTTGGTTGTTGATCATTGCTAGACAGCCATTTTCAAGTCTTGCCTTAGATTTTTTTCAATGTCATCTTGGTAAGCAACTCCAGGGTATATTTGGCCTTGCGTTTTATGTTATTGTCCTGCTGAGAGGTGAATTTGTCTCCCAGTGTCTGCTGGAAAGCAGACTGAACCAGGTTTTCCTCAAGGATTTTTTTTGTCTGTGCTTAGCGCTAATCTTAGCGCTAATCTGTTTCTTTTCATAGTAAAAAACTCCCTAGTCCTTGTCGATGACAAGCATACCCATAACATGATGCAGCCACCACCATGCTTGAAAATATGAAGTGTGGTACTCAGTAATGTGTTGTGTTGGATTTGCCCGAAACATAACACTTTGTATTCAGGACATAAAGTTAATTTCTTTGCCAAATTTTTGGCAGTTTAACTTTAGTGCCTTGTTGCAAACAGGATGCATGTTTTGGAATATTTGTATTCTGTACAGGCTTCCTTCTTTTCTCTGTCATTTAGGTTAGTATTGTGGAGTAACTATAATGTTGTTGATCCATCCTCAGTTCTCTCCTATCACAGCCATTATAATCTGTAACTGTTTTAAAGTCACTATCGGCCTCATGGTGAAATCCATGAGCAGCTTCCTTCCTCTCCGGCAACTGAGTTAGGAAGGACGCCTGTATCTTTGTAGTGACTGGGTGTATTGATACCATCCAAAGTGTAATTAATAACTTCCCCATGCTCAAAGGGATATTCAATGTCTGCTTTTTTGTTTACCCAGCTACCAATAGGAGCCTTTCTTTGCAAGGAATTGAAAAACCTTTGTAGTTGAATCTGTGTTTGAAAGTCACTGCTCGACTGAGGGACCTTACAGGTACTGTATGAAGGCGCTACGGTAACCGGCAGCACATCACCGGCAAAACAAATTAAACATGTTGCTTGGCAACACCATTATGACAAATTAGGAATGAGGGTAAAATAATCTTTACTAGAACAACCATGGCTTTCGTGTGTTGTGTGATAGTTACCAGTACGACCACAGCGTCGTGTAAGGGTCCGTCAGTGTATAGTGTCTCTTCGTCGTCTTCTATAATGTAATCCCACTCCACTCCCAGGTCTATGAAGCTCCGGGAGCGAGCCTCCTCTCCTCGGCCATTCAGGATGTAGCGGCCTGTCACCTGGTTCTTGATCGCTGGAATAAACAGATTGTTAGGAGACACCTGGAATTAGGGTTACACTGAGTGTACAAAACATTAGGAACACCTTCCTAATATTGAGTTGCACCCCCTTTTCCCCCCAGAACAGCCTCGATTCATCGGGGCATGGGATTCTACATGGGGTCGAAAGCGTTCCACAGGGATGCTGGCCCACGTGGACTCCAATGCTTCCCACAGTTGTGTCAAGTTGGCTGGATGTCCTTTGGGTGGTGGACCATTCTTGATACACAGGAAACAGTTGAGCGTGAAAAACCCAGCAGTTTGCAGTTCTTGACACACTTAAACTTGTGCGCCTGGTAGTGCTGAGCGATTAGTGCTTTTTGTGGTCGGTTCTGTTTCGGGTCTATTATTTAAAAGATTATCACAGTTTTTGATTTCGATATATATTTTTTTAACATTAATGTCACGTCCTGACCATAGAAAGCCTGTATTTTCTATGGTAGAGTAGGTCAGGGCGTGACAAGGGGTGTTTAGTTTCTGCACAGCACTTTGAGATATCAGCTGATGTAAGAAGGGCTATATAAATACATTTGATTTGATTTAGTCTAGTTTATTATTTCTATGTGGGGTTCTAGGTTTATTTTTCTATGATGGTGTTTGTATATGATTCCCAATTAGAGGCAGCTGGTAATCGTTGTCTCTAATTGGGGATCATACTTAAGTTGCATTTTTTCCACCTGTGGGGTTATGGGATATTGTTTATGTTTAGTTGCCTGTTCGCACTGAATTGTCGTCCTGGTTCGTTTATTCTTTATTTGTTTTTGTATTTACTTAAGTTTCACTTTCATTAAAATATGTGGAACTCAACATACGCTGCGCCTTGGTCCGACCTTCATTATTACGAACGACGTGACAATTAAATGCACTTTGCACGCATAAGCACACATTAACCGGTAGAAATAAAGATATGTCGTTGATATTCATGCTTTCTCATCATTTGGGTTGCTAGAGTCGTTCCATTAGTTCTATATTGAAGACACATCGTTCCATTAGTTCTATATTGAAGACACATCGTTCCATTAGTTCTATATTGAAGACACATCGTTCCATTGGTTCTATATTTAAGGCACATCGTTCCATTAGTTCTATATTGAAGACACATCGTTCCATTAGTTCTATATTGAAGACACATCGTTCCATTGGTTCTATATTTAAGGCACATCGTTCCATTAGTTCTATATTGAAGACACATCGTTCCATTGGTTCTATATTTAAGGCACATCGTTCCATTAGTTCTATATTGAAGACACATCGTTCCATTAGTTCTATATCTAAGGCACATCGTTCCATTGGTTCTATATTTAAGGCACATCGTTCCATATCTAAGGCACATCGTTCCATTGGTTCTATATCTAAGGCACATCGTTCCATTGGTTCTATATCTAAGGCACATCGTTCCATTGGTTCTATATCTAAGGCACATCGTTCCATTAGTTCTATATTTAAGGCACATCGTTCCATATCTAAGGCACATCGTTCCATTAGTTCTATATCTAAGGCACATCGTTCCATTAGTTCTATATTTAAGGCACATCGTTCCATTAGTTCTATATCTAAGGCACATCGTTCCATTAGTTCTATATCTAAGGCACATCGTTCCATTAGTTCTATATCTAAGGCACATCGTTCCATTAGTTCTATATCTAAGGCACATCGTTCCATTAGTTCTATATCTAAGGCACATCGTTCCATTAGTTCTATATCTAAGGCACATCGTTCCATATCTAAGGCACATCGTTCCATTAGTTCTATATCTAAGGCACATCGTTCCATTAGTTCTATATTTAAGGCACATCGTTCCATTAGTTCTATATCTAAGGCACATCGTTCCATTAGTTCTATATCTAAGGCACATCGTTCCATTAGTTCTATATTTAAGACACATCGTTCCATTAGTTCCATATCTAAGGCACATCGTTCCATTAGTTCTATATCTAAGGCACATCGTTCCATTAGTTCTATATCTAAGGCACATCGTTCCATTAGTTCTATATCTAAGGCACATCGTTCCATTAGTTCTATATCTAAGGCACATCGTTCCATTAGTTCTATATCTAAGGCACATCGTTCCATTAGTTCTATATTTAAGACACACCGTTCCATTAGTTCTATATTTAAGGCACACCGTTCCATTAGTTCTATATCTAAGGCACATCGTTCCATATCTAAGACACATCGTTCCATTAGTTCTATATTTAAGGCACATCGTTCCATTAGTTCTATATTTAAGGCACATCGTTCCATTAGTTCTATATCTAAGGCACATCGTTCCATTAGTTCTATATCTAAGGCACATCGTTCCATTAGTTCTATATCTAAGGCACATCGTTCCATATCTAAGGCACATCGTTCCATTAGTTCTATATCTAAGACACATCGTTCCATTAGTTCTATATCTAAGACACACCGTTCCATTAGTTCTATATTTAAGGCACATCGTTCCATTAGTTCTATATTTAAGGCACATCGTTCCATTAGTTCTATATCTAAGACACATCGTTCCATTAGTTCTATATTTAAGGCACACTGTTCCATTAGTTCTATATTTAAGGCACATCGTTCCATTAGTTCTATATCTAAGGCACATCGTTCCATTAGTTCTGTCACGTTCCTGACCTGTTTTCTGTTGTTTGGTATGTGTTTATTGGTCAGGGCGTGAGTTTTGGGTGGGCAGTCTATGTTTTCTGTTTCTATGTTGGTTTTGGGTACCTGATATGGTTCTCAATTAGAGGCAGGTGGTTTTCACACTGTTTGTTTGTGGGTGGTTGTCTTCCGTGTCAGTACATGTTACCACACGGGACTGTTTCGGTTTGTCTGTTCCTGTTCGTGTGTTCTTCGTTTCATGTAAGTTCGTAAGTTTAGGTCTGTTTAGTTCGTTTTGTTATTTTGTATTTCTAAGTGTTATTTCGTGTTTCGTCGTTTTTGTTTAATAAATCATTATGAATTCACACCCCGCTGCACGTTGGTCCAATCCTTGCTACTCCTCTTCGGATGAAGAGAAGGAGGAAGCCCGTTACAAGTTCCATATCTAAGGCACACCGTTCCATTAGTTCTATATCTAAGGCACACCGTTCCATTAGTTCTATATCTAAGGCACATCGTTCCATTAGTTCTATATCTAAGGCACATCGTTCCATTAGTTCTATATTTAAGGCACATCGTTCCATTAGTTCTATATTTAAGGCACATCGTTCCATTAGTTCTATATTTAAGACACATCGTTCCATTAGTTCTATATTTAAGACACATCGTTCCATTAGTTCTATATTTAAGACACATCGTTCCATTAGTTCTATATTTAAGACACATCGTTCCATTAGTTCTATATTTAAGGCACATCGTTCCATTAGTTCTATATTTAAGGCACATCGTTCCATTAGTTCTATATTTAAGGCACATCGTTCCATTAGTTCTATATTTAAGGCACACCGTTCCATTAGTTCTATATTTAAGGCACATCGTTCCATTAGTTCTATATTTAAGGCACATCGTTCCATATCTAAGGCACATCGTTCCATATCTAAGGCACATCGTTCCATTAGTTCTATATTTAAGGCACATCGTTCCATTAGTTCTATATTTAAGGCACATCGTTCCATTAGTTCTATATCTAAGGCACATCGTTCCATTAGTTCTATATTTAAGGCACATCGTTCCATTAGTTCTATATCTAAGGCACATCGTTCCATTAGTTCTATATTTAAGGCACATCGTTCCATTAGTTCTATATTTAAGGCACATCGTTCCATTAGTTCTATATTTAAGGCACATCGTTCCATTAGTTCTATATTTAAGGCACATCGTTCCATTAGTTCTATATTTAAGGCACATCGTTCCATTAGTTCTATATTTAAGGCACATCGTTCCATTAGTTCTATATTTAAGGCACATCGTTCCATTAGTTCTATATTTAAGGCACATCGTTCCATTAGTTCTATATTTAAGGCACATCGTTCCATTAGTTCTATATCTAAGGCACATCGTTCCATTAGTTCTATATCTAAGGCACACCGTTCCATTATTCTATATTTAAGGCACATCGTTCCATTAGTTCTATATTTAAGGCACATCGTTCCATTAGTTCTATATTTAAGACACACCGTTCCATTAGTTTTATATTTAAGGCACATCGTTCCATTAGTTCTATATTTAAGGCACATCGTTCCATTAGTTCTATATTTAAGACACATCGTTCCATTAGTTCTATATTTAAGACACATCGTTCCATTAGTTCTATATTTAAGACACATCGTTCCATTAGTTCTATATTTAAGACACATCGTTCCATTAGTTCTATATTTAAGGCACATCGTTCCATTAGTTCTATATTTAAGGCACATCGTTCCATTAGTTCTATATTTAAGGCACATCGTTCCATTAGTTCTATATTTAAGGCACACCGTTCCATTAGTTCTATATTTAAGGCACATCGTTCCATTAGTTCTATATTTAAGGCACATCGTTCCATATCTAAGGCACATCGTTCCATATCTAAGGCACATCGTTCCATTAGTTCTATATTTAAGGCACATCGTTCCATTAGTTCTATATTTAAGGCACATCGTTCCATTAGTTCTATATCTAAGGCACATCGTTCCATTAGTTCTATATTTAAGGCACATCGTTCCATTAGTTCTATATCTAAGGCACATCGTTCCATTAGTTCTATATTTAAGGCACATCGTTCCATTAGTTCTATATTTAAGGCACATCGTTCCATTAGTTCTATATTTAAGGCACATCGTTCCATTAGTTCTATATTTAAGGCACATCGTTCCATTAGTTCTATATTTAAGGCACATCGTTCCATTAGTTCTATATTTAAGGCACATCGTTCCATTAGTTCTATATTTAAGGCACATCGTTCCATTAGTTCTATATTTAAGGCACATCGTTCCATTAGTTCTATATCTAAGGCACATCGTTCCATTAGTTCTATATCTAAGGCACACCGTTCCATTAGTTCTATATTTAAGGCACATCGTTCCATTAGTTCTATATTTAAGGCACATCGTTCCATTAGTTCTATATTTAAGACACACCGTTCCATTAGTTTTATATTTAAGGCACATCGTTCCATTAGTTCTATATTTAAGGCACATCGTTCCATTAGTTCTATATCTAAGGCACATCGTTCCATATCTAAGGCACATCGTTCCATTAGTTCTATATTTAAGGCACATCGTTCCATTAGTTCTATATTTAAGGCACATCGTTCCATTAGTTCTATATTTAAGGCACATCGTTCCATTAGTTCTATATTTAAGACACATCGTTCCATTAGTTCTATATTTAAGACACATCGTTCCATTAGTTCTATATTTAAGACACATCGTTCCATTAGTTCTATATTTAAGACACATCGTTCCATTAGTTCTATATTTAAGGCACATCGTTCCATTAGTTCTATATTTAAGGCACATCGTTCCATTAGTTCTATATTTAAGGCACATCGTTCCATTAGTTCTATATTTAAGGCACACCGTTCCATTAGTTCTATATTTAAGGCACATCGTTCCATTAGTTCTATATTTAAGGCACATCGTTCCATATCTAAGGCACATCGTTCCATATCTAAGGCACATCGTTCCATTAGTTCTATATTTAAGGCACATCGTTCCATTAGTTCTATATTTAAGGCACATCGTTCCATTAGTTCTATATCTAAGGCACATCGTTCCATTAGTTCTATATTTAAGGCACATCGTTCCATTAGTTCTATATCTAAGGCACATCGTTCCATTAGTTCTATATTTAAGGCACATCGTTCCATTAGTTCTATATTTAAGGCACATCGTTCCATTAGTTCTATATTTAAGGCACATCGTTCCATTAGTTCTATATTTAAGGCACATCGTTCCATTAGTTCTATATTTAAGGCACATCGTTCCATTAGTTCTATATTTAAGGCACATCGTTCCATTAGTTCTATATTTAAGGCACATCGTTCCATTAGTTCTATATTTAAGGCACATCGTTCCATTAGTTCTATATCTAAGGCACACCGTTCCATTAGTTCTATATTTAAGGCACATCGTTCCATTAGTTCTATATTTAAGGCACATCGTTCCATTAGTTCTATATTTAAGACACACCGTTCCATTAGTTTTATATTTAAGGCACATCGTTCCATTAGTTCTATATTTAAGGCACATCGTTCCATTAGTTCTATATCTAAGGCACATCGTTCCATATCTAAGGCACATCGTTCCATTAGTTCTATATTTAAGGCACATCGTTCCATTAGTTCTATATCTAAGGCACACCGTTCCATTAGTTCTATATTTAAGGCACACCGTTCCATTAGTTCTATATCTAAGGCACATCGTTCCATTAGTTCTATATCTAAGGCACATCGTTCCATTAGTTCTATATCTAAGGCACACCGTTCCATATCTAAGGCACACCGTTCCATTAGTTCTATATTTAAGACACATCGTTCCATTAGTTCTATATCTAAGGCACATCGTTCCATTAGTTCTATATTTAAGGCACATCGTTCCATTAGTTCTATATTTAAGGCACATCGTTCCATTAGTTCTATATTTAAGGCACATCGTTCCATTAGTTCTATATTTAAGACACATCGTTCCAATAGTTCTATATCTAAGACACATCGTTCCATTAGTTCTATATCTAAGGCACATCGTTCCATTAGTTCTATATTTAAGGCACATCGTTCCATTAGTTCTATATTTAAGGCACATCGTTCCATTAGTTCTATATCTAAGGCACATCATTCCATTAGTTCTATATCTAAGGCACATCGTTCCATTAGTTCTATATTTAAGGCACATCGTTCCATTAGTTCTATATTTAAGGCACATCGTTCCATTAGTTCTATATCTAAGGCACATCGTTCCATATCTAAGGCACATCGTTCCATTAGTTCTATATTTAAGGCACATCGTTCCATTAGTTCTATATCTAAGGCACATCGTTCCATATCTAAGGCACATCGTTCCATTAGTTCTATATTTAAGGCACATCGTTCCATTAGTTCTATATTTAAGACACATCGTTCCATTAGTTCTATATTTAAGGCACATCGTTCCATTAGTTCTATATTTAAGGCACATCGTTCCATTAGTTCTATATTTAAGGCACATCGTTCCATTAGTTCTATATTTAAGGCACATCATTCCATTAGTTCTATATTTAAGGCACATCGTTCCATTAGTTCTATATTTAAGGCACATCGTTCCATTAGTTCTATATCTAAGACACATCGTTCCATTAGTTCTATATCTAAGACACATCGTTCCATTAGTTCTATATTTAAGACACATCGTTCCATTAGTTCTATATTTAAGGCACATCGTTCCATTAGTTCTATATCTAAGGCACATCGTTCCATTAGTTCTATATCTAAGGCACATCGTTCCATATCTAAGGCACATCGTTCCATTAGTTCCATATTTAAGGCACACCGTTCCATTAGTTCTATATTTAAGGCACACCGTTCCATTAGTTCTATATCTAAGGCACACCGTTCCATTAGTTCTATATCTAAGGCACATCGTTCCATTAGTTCTATATCTAAGGCACATCGTTCCATTAGTTCTATATCTAAGGCACATCGTTCCATTAGTTCTATATCTAAGGCACATCGTTCCATATCTAAGGCACATCGTTCCATTAGTTCTATATTTAAGGCACATCGTTCCATTAGTTCTATATCTAAGGCACATCGTTCCATTAGTTCTATATCTAAGGCACATCGTTCCATATCTAAGGCACATCGTTCCATTAGTTCTATATTTAAGGCACATCGTTCCATTAGTTCTATATCTAAGGCACATCGTTCCATATATAAGGCACATCGTTCCATTAGTTCTATATCTAAGGCACATCGTTCCATTAGTTCTATATTTAAGGCACATCGTTCCATTAGTTCTATATTTAAGGCACATCGTTCCATTAGTTCTATATTTAAGGCACATCGTTCCATATCTAAGGCACATCGTTCCATATCTAAGGCACATCGTTCCATTAGTTCTATATCTAAGGCACACCGTTCCATTAGTTCTATATTTAAGGCACACCGTTCCATTAGTTCTATATCTAAGGCACATCGTTCCATTAGTTCTATATCTAAGGCACATCGTTCCATTAGTTCTATATCTAAGGCACACCGTTCCATATCTAAGGCACACCGTTCCATTAGTTCTATATTTAAGACACATCGTTCCATTAGTTCTATATCTAAGGCACATCGTTCCATTAGTTCTATATTTAAGGCACATCGTTCCATTAGTTCTATATTTAAGGCACATCGTTCCATTAGTTCTATATTTAAGGCACATCGTTCCATTAGTTCTATATTTAAGACACATCGTTCCATTAGTTCTATATCTAAGACACATCGTTCCATTAGTTCTATATCTAAGGCACATCGTTCCATTAGTTCTATATTTAAGGCACATCGTTCCATTAGTTCTATATTTAAGGCACATCGTTCCATTAGTTCTATATCTAAGGCACATCATTCCATTAGTTCTATATCTAAGGCACATCGTTCCATTAGTTCTATATTTAAGGCACATCGTTCCATTAGTTCTATATTTAAGGCACATCGTTCCATTAGTTCTATATCTAAGGCACATCGTTCCATATCTAAGGCACATCGTTCCATTAGTTCTATATTTAAGGCACATCGTTCCATTAGTTCTATATCTAAGGCACATCGTTCCATATCTAAGGCACATCGTTCCATTAGTTCTATATTTAAGGCACATCGTTCCATTAGTTCTATATTTAAGACACATCGTTCCATTAGTTCTATATTTAAGGCACATCGTTCCATTAGTTCTATATTTAAGGCACATCGTTCCATTAGTTCTATATTTAAGGCACATCGTTCCATTAGTTCTATATTTAAGGCACATCGTTCCATTAGTTCTATATTTAAGGCACATCGTTCCATTAGTTCTATATTTAAGGCACATCGTTCCATTAGTTCTATATCTAAGACACATCGTTCCATTAGTTCTATATCTAAGACACATCGTTCCATTAGTTCTATATTTAAGACACATCGTTCCATTAGTTCTATATTTAAGGCACATCGTTCCATTAGTTCTATATCTAAGGCACATCGTTCCATTAGTTCTATATCTAAGGCACATCGTTCCATATCTAAGGCACATCGTTCCATTAGTTCCATATTTAAGGCACACCGTTCCATTAGTTCTATATTTAAGGCACACCGTTCCATTAGTTCTATATCTAAGGCACACCGTTCCATTAGTTCTATATCTAAGGCACATCGTTCCATTAGTTCTATATCTAAGGCACATCGTTCCATTAGTTCTATATCTAAGGCACATCGTTCCATTAGTTCTATATCTAAGGCACATCGTTCCATATCTAAGGCACATCGTTCCATTAGTTCTATATTTAAGGCACATCGTTCCATTAGTTCTATATCTAAGGCACATCGTTCCATTAGTTCTATATCTAAGGCACATCGTTCCATATCTAAGGCACATCGTTCCATTAGTTCTATATTTAAGGCACATCGTTCCATTAGTTCTATATCTAAGGCACATCGTTCCATATATAAGGCACATCGTTCCATTAGTTCTATATCTAAGGCACATCGTTCCATTAGTTCTATATTTAAGGCACATCGTTCCATTAGTTCTATATTTAAGGCACATCGTTCCATTAGTTCTATATTTAAGGCACATCGTTCCATATCTAAGGCACATCGTTCCATATCTAAGGCACATCGTTCCATTAGTTCTATATTTAAGGCACATCGTTCCATTAGTTCTATATTTAAGGCACATCGTTCCATTAGTTCTATATCTAAGGCACATCGTTCCATATCTAAGGCACATCGTTCCATTAGTTCTATATTTAAGGCACATCGTTCCATTAGTTCTATATCTAAGGCACATCGTTCCATTAGTTCTATATTTAAGGCACATCGTTCCATTAGTTCTATATTTAAGGCACATCGTTCCATTAGTTCTATATTTAAGGCACATCGTTCCATTAGTTCTATATTTAAGGCACATCGTTCCATTAGTTCTATATTTAAGGCACATCGTTCCATTAGTTCTATATTTAAGGCACATCGTTCCATTAGTTCTATATTTAAGGCACATCGTTCCATTAGTTCTATATCTAAGGCACATCGTTCCATTAGTTCTATATCTAAGGCACATCGTTCCATTAGTTCTATATCTAAGGCACACCGTTCCATTAGTTCTATATTTAAGGCACATCGTTCCATTAGTTCTATATTTAAGACACACCGTTCCATTAGTTTTATATTTAAGGCACATCGTTCCATTAGTTCTATATTTAAGGCACATCGTTCCATTAGTTCTATATCTAAGGCACATCGTTCCATATCTAAGGCACATCGTTCCATTAGTTCTATATTTAAGGCACATCGTTCCATTAGTTCTATATCTAAGGCACACCGTTCCATTAGTTCTATATTTAAGGCACACCGTTCCATTAGTTCTATATCTAAGGCACATCGTTCCATTAGTTCTATATCTAAGGCACATCGTTCCATATCTAAGGCACATCGTTCCATATCTAAGGCACATCGTTCCATTAGTTCTATATTTAAGGCACATCGTTCCATTAGTTCTATATTTAAGGCACATCGTTCCATTAGTTCTATATCTAAGGCACATCGTTCCATATCTAAGGCACATCGTTCCATTAGTTCTATATTTAAGGCACATCGTTCCATTAGTTCTATATCTAAGGCACATCGTTCCATTAGTTCTATATTTAAGGCACATCGTTCCATTAGTTCTATATCTAAGGCACATCGTTCCATATCTAAGGCACATCGTTCCATTAGTTCTATATTTAAGGCACATCGTTCCATTAGTTCTATATCTAAGGCACACCGTTCCATTAGTTCTATATTTAAGGCACACCGTTCCATTAGTTCTATATCTAAGGCACATCGTTCCATTAGTTCTATATCTAAGGCACATCGTTCCATATCTAAGGCACACCGTTCCATATCTAAGGCACACCGTTCCATTAGTTCTATATTTAAGGCACATCGTTCCATTAGTTCTATATCTAAGGCACATCGTTCCATTAGTTCTATATTTAAGACACATCGTTCCATTAGTTCTATATCTAAGACACATCGTTCCATTAGTTCTATATCTAAGGCACATCGTTCCATTAGTTCTATATTTAAGGCACATCGTTCCATTAGTTCTATATTTAAGGCACATCGTTCCATTAGTTCTATATCTAAGGCACATCGTTCCATTAGTTCTATATTTAAGGCACATCGTTCCATTAGTTCTATATTTAAGGCCCATCGTTCCATTAGTTCTATATCTAAGGCACATCGTTCCATATCTAAGGCACATCGTTCCATTAGTTCTATATTTAAGGCACATCGTTCCATTAGTTCTATATCTAAGGCACATCGTTCCATATCTAAGGCACATCGTTCCATTAGTTCTATATTTAAGGCACATCGTTCCATTAGTTCTATATTTAAGACACATCGTTCCATTAGTTCTATATTTAAGGCACATCGTTCCATTAGTTCTATATTTAAGGCACATCGTTCCATTAGTTCTATATTTAAGGCACATCGTTCCATTAGTTCTATATTTAAGGCACATCGTTCCATTAGTTCTATATTTAAGGCACATCGTTCCATTAGTTCTATATTTAAGGCACATCGTTCCATTAGTTCTATATCTAAGACACATCGTTCCATTAGTTCTATATCTAAGACACATCGTTCCATTAGTTCTATATTTAAGACACATCGTTCCATTAGTTCTATATTTAAGGCACATCGTTCCATTAGTTCTATATCTAAGGCACATCGTTCCATTAGTTCTATATCTAAGGCACATCGTTCCATATCTAAGGCACATCGTTCCATTAGTTCCATATTTAAGGCACACCGTTCCATTAGTTCTATATTTAAGGCACACCGTTCCATTAGTTCTATATCTAAGGCACATCGTTCCATTAGTTCCATATCTAAGGCACATCGTTCCATTAGTTCTATATCTAAGGCACATCGTTCCATTAGTTCCATATCTAAGGCACACCGTTCCATTAGGTCTATATTTAAGGCACACTGTTCCATTAGTTCTATATTTAAGGCACATCGTTCCATTAGTTCTATATTTAAGACACATCGTTCCATTAGTTCTATATTTAAGGCACATCGTTCCATTAGTTCTATATTTAAGACACATCGTTCCATTAGTTCTATATTTAAGGCACATCGTTCCATTAGTTCTATATTTAAGGCACATCGTTCCATTAGTTCTATATTTAAAGCACATCGTTCCATTAGTTCTATATCTAAGGCACATCGTTCCATTAGTTCTATATCTAAGGCACATCGTTCCATTAGTTCTATATCTAAGACACATCGTTCCATTAGTTCTATATTTAAGGCACATCGTTCCATTAGTTCTATATCTAAGACACATCGTTCCATTAGTTCTATATTTAAGGCACATCGTTCCATTAGTTCTATATTTAAGACACATCGTTCCATTAGTTCTATATTTAAGGCACATCGTTCCATTAGTTCTATATTTAAGGCACATCGTTCCATTAGTTCTATATTTAAGGCACATCGTTCCATTAGTTCTATATTTAAGGCACACCGTTCCATTAGTTCTATATTTAAGGCACATCGTTCCATTAGTTCTATATTTAAGGCACATCGTTCCATTAGTTCTATATTTAAGGCACACCGTTCCATTAGTTCTATATCTAAGGCACATCGTTCCATATCTAAGGCACATCGTTCCATTAGTTCTATATTTAAGACACATCGTTCCATTAGTTCTATATTTAAGGCACACCGTTCCATTAGTTCGATATCTAAGGCACATCGTTCTATATTTAAGACACATCGTTCCATTAGTTCTATATTTAAGACACATCGTTCCATTAGTTCTATATTTAAGGCACATCGTTCCATTAGTTCTATATTTATGGGCGCGACCCAGTCGTTCATGTTCCGTGTCCATGCTCGGTGGCATCGTTCTTATCCCTGGCTTGATAGATAGCTAACCAACTAGCTACGGGTAACACAGTCACAACCTCTGCAGACCAAATAACAGCAAAGTAGCTGCACTTGCGTTTGTTTAAGCTGTTTTCCATTGACATTCATTTGGATACATCCATAACAATGAGCTGATGATGCCCGATTTTGCCTGGCATAGTGCCTTCTCACAGGACACTCGTCGACACTGTTCATTACGAGGAGATCACATTGCATATCAAACACTAGGCTAGAAGCTAGCTAGATAGTTTGTTGCTAGTAAACCTGCCAATATGACAACGGAACGATCGCATGTGTAGGAGCATATTGCGTCATGATATCTGCTACAACGTTAGTGTTCTTAATGTTTTGTACACTCAGTGTACATTAACCATTTAACCAGCACTATCTATGAAGACAGGGGTTTAGTGAGAGGTAGACATTAATTGTATGGCTATTATATAGTCCTACATTTTTCTTGGAAGGAAAGTGAGTCTAGATTGAGAAATGTGGAAATGCATGTTCTGTAGGACGCTCCATGAATTAGAATCGGTTCAAATCTCATTTCAACAATACTGCTCAATGTCATGCATTTCACCAGCCTTGAGTAGTGAAGGAGGAGATGCTGACTTACCAAGCATCTGAGGAGAAGCCTCATGCTCCTGAATGATCACATGTCTAGCCCCGGGAGGGATCAGAAACATCTTAAGGAAACCTTTGCACAGTGTGAGTCAGTCAGCAGAGGGGAAGAAGAGGATGTGGTTTGGGAAAGAGAGGAGGAAGAGGCAGCAGTTAGAGAGTAGAACAACATATCTCTGTTTGCAGAGGTGGACGTGGACATGAACCTGAGGCTATGGCTTTGCTCTACTGAAGCTGGCAGCTTGGAGAATCATCTAGACTCATTTAGAATAATTTAGACACCGAAAATCATCTAGAATCATCTAGAATAATGTAGAAACATCTAGACACACTTAGACACACCTAGAGTCAGTTAGACACACCTAGAGTCAGTTAGACACACCTAGAGTCAGTTAGACACACCTAGAGTCATCTAGACACACCTAGAGTCATCTAGACACACCTAGAGTCATCTAGACACACCTAGAGTCATCTAGACACACCTAGAGTCATCTAGACACACCTAGAGTCAGTTAGACACACCTAGAGTCAGTTAGACACACCTAGAGTCAGTTAGACACACCTAGAGTCAGTTAGACACATCTAGACACACCTAGAGTCAGTTAGACACATCTAGACACATCTACAATCTTCTAGACTTCTACAGCAGCTTCCAGAACAGGGCACACAGGGCTGTGAGGGGTGAGGGAGCTCTATTGAAGCATGGCTGGTCCACTACCATTTCAAACTAAATGTCATAAAGACTTCATGTAGTACAGGCCTACATTTCAAACTGGGTAGGTGTCCAGTATTGTATATAGCATGTCTCATAATGACATTGATAGTAAAGACACTGAATGATGAGTGAATGGGGAGAACTTAGAGCCAGGTGTCAATAAGCAGGAAACAGTAAATCCACACTGAAGCTGCAAAGCCGTCTTTTCTACTCCAAGGATGTCCACCACCTCTGCAAACCCATCGAGACTCACCAAGTACATTTCTAAAATCTTCTGTTTCATTCAGATAAACATTCCGAGCTCCTTTAGGCAAGGTAAATGCTCCTCTCGTCTTCCCTTCAAACAAAAAAACAATCAATTAGTTGTTTTCTGATGCCTTCGTTTCATTGACTTGCTGTTGCAACTATCACAATATGATATCTCTCTCTCTCCCCATCCTCCTCTCTCTCCATCCCCCTCTCTCTCACACACATTCTTTTACCCTTCTTCCTAGGTTCCTGCCTTTCTAGGGAGTTTTTCCTAGCCACCGTGCTTCTACATCTGTATTGCTTGCTGGGTTTCTGTACAGTACTTTGTGACATCCGCTGATGTAAAAAGGGCTGTATGTGTGTCCTACATTACAGAGATTAAATCTGTCATCAATCAGATGCCTGGGAGTGGCCAATATTCCCTTTATGGTTGGCAGACCTGTCTCACGATGAGCTATGGCACAATCAGATGCCTGGGAGTGGCCAATATTCCCTTTATGGTTGGCAGACCTGTCTCACGATGAGCTATGGCACAATCAGATGCCTGGGAGTGGCCAATATTCCCTTTGTGTTTGGCAGACCTGTCTCACGATGAGCTATGGCACAATCAGATGCCTGGGAGTGGCCAATATTCCCTTTATGGTTGGCAGACCTGTCTCACGATGAGCTATGGCACAATCAGATGCCTGGGAGTGGCCAATATTCCCTTTATGGTTGGCAGACCTGTCTCACGATGAGCTATGGCACAGAAGCAGGACAACATACAGATGTGGGATCTTAATTTGATCAACCTGTTGCAGGAGAACGTTCATGCAAAGCAGGACATTTAAAACATGTAGTGTATTTGAGGTTTAAAAAGCCTTCTGACATTTCTGATTTCCACTTTTGAAATTTAACTTGGTTTTCTCTTAAGAAAAATGTATCAAAATGTAAATGAATTATAATCCACATAATAGTTCACATTTCCTGTAGCAAACTGGCTCAAATTAAGATCCTATATCTGTATCAATTCTTATGAGTGAAAAGCAGTAGTTTTGACATAATTCAGTGGAACATTTCTAAGTTATCTGTAAAGCCTGATTAATAAAATGAGCTACCCAAATTGGTGATCCTGGGTATTTTATATATTTTAGTATGTGACATACACAGACTTGATGTAAGTATGCAGGATCACCGTTCTGGGTAGCTACTTGCATTATTGCCTTGCGTACGTAGGTAAGGTATACATTAGGGGACTAGTAGGGTGTAGGGGCTAGGGGACTAGGGGCTAGGGGACTATGGTGTAGGGGCTAGGGACTAGGGGACTAGGGTATAGGGACTAGGGGACTAGGGGACTAGGGGGCTAGGGGACTAGGGGACTAGGGGACTAGGGTATAGGGACTAGGGGACTAGGGGACTAGGGGACTAGGGGACTAGGGTATAGGGACTAGGGGACTAGGGTATAGGGACTAGGGGACTAGGGTATAGGGACTAGGGGACTAGGGTATAGGGACTAGGGGACTAAGGAGTTGAGAACAGTAAGGTCTGGAACACTGGATACTTGCAGGTTGTGTTTTCCAAGAAAGGGATATCTTTTTGGGATCTCTTGCTTAACTTTTTTCCTGTTAAAAAAAGGTGAGGGTTTAGTGACAACAGACAGTCAGAGGATAGAAAGGTGAGGGTTTAGTGACAACAGACAGTCAGAGGATAGAAAGGTGAGGGTTTAGTGACAACAGACAGTCAGAGGATAGAAAGGTGAGGGTTTAGTGACAACAGACAGTCAGAGGATAGAAAGGTGAGGGTTTAGTGACAACAGACAGTCAGAGGATAGAAAGGTGAGGGTTTAGTGACAACAGACAGATGATAGAAAGGTGAGGGTTTAGTGACAACAGACAGAGGATAGAAAGGTGAGGGTTTAGTGACAACAGACAGTCAGAGGATAGAAAGGTGAGGGTTTAGTGACAACAGACAGTCAGAGGATAGAAAGGTGAGGGTTTAGTGACAACAGACAGTCAGAGGATAGAAAGGTGAGGGTTTAGTGACAACAGACAGATGATAGAAAGGTGAGGGTTTAGTGACAACAGACAGAGGATAGAAAGGTGAGGGTTTAGTGACAGCAGACAGAGGAAAGGGTTATCAAAGAGCAGGAAGGGGGGCCAACACTCATGCAGGGTTTTGTTCCTGCCCTGCTCTAACAAACCTCATTCTACTAACCAGCAGTTCATCAGGAACTTGATGTGTTAGTAAAGTGTTGAAGCAAAGCCCTGCAGTAGGTCTCACCATCATCACCATCAATACATCATCACTATCAACATCACTATCACTATCATCAATACCATCATCACTATCAACAATACCATCATCAATACCATCATCAATACCATCATCACTATCATCAATACCATCATCACTATCATCAATACCATCATCACTATCATCAATACCATCATCACTATCAACAATACCATCATCACTATCAACAATACCATCATCACTATCATCAATACCATCATCACTATCATCAATACCATCATCACTATCATCAATACCATCATCACTATCAACAATACCATCATCAATATCAACAATACCATCATCACTATCATCAATACCATCATCACTATCATCAATACCATCATCACTATCATCAATACCATCATCACTATCATCAATACCATCATCACTATCATCAATACCATCATCACTATCATCAATACCATCATCACTATCAACAATACCATCATCAATACCATCATCACTATCATCAATACCACCATCACTATCATCAATACCACCATCACTATCATCAATACCATCATCACTATCAACAATACCATCATCACTATCATCAATACCATCATCACTATCATCAATACCACCATCACTATCAACAATACCATCATCACTATCATCAATACCATCATCACTATCATCAATACCATCATCACTATCAACAATACCATCATCACTATCATCAATACCATCATCACTATCATCAATACCATCATCACTATCATCAATACCATCATCACTATCATCAATACCATCATCACTATCAACAATACCATCATCAATACCATCATCACTATCATCAATACCACCATCACTATCATCAATACCACCATCACTATCATCAATACCACCATCACTATCATCAATACCATCATCACTATCAACAATACCATCATCACTATCATCAATACCATCATCACTATCATCAATACCATCATCACTATCATCAATACCATCATCACTATCAACAATACCATCATCACCATCATCACTATCAACATCACTATCATCAATACCATCATCACTATCATCAATACCATCATCACTATCATCAATACCATCATCACTATCAACAATACCATCATCACCATCATCACTATCAACATCACTATCATCAATACCATCATCACTATCATCAATACCATCATCACTATCAACAATACCATCATCACCATCATCACTATCAACATCACTATCATCAATACCATCATCACTATCAACAATACCATCATCACTATCAACAATACCATCATCACTATCAACAATACCATCATCACTATCATCAATACCATCATCACTATCATCAATACCATCATCACTATCATCAATACCATCATCACTATCAACATCACCATCATCAATACCATCATCACTATCAACAATACCATCATCACTATCAACAATACCATCATCACTATCATCAATACCATCATCACTATCATCAATACCATCACCATCATCAATACCATCATCACTATCATCAATACCATCATCACTATCATCAATACCATCATCACTATCATCAATACCATCATCAATACCATCATCACTATCATCAATACCATCACCATCATCAATACCATCATCACTATCATCAATACCATCATCACTATCATCAATACCATCATCAATACCATCATCACTATCAACAATACCATCATCACTATCATCAATACCATCACCATCATCAATACCACCATCACTATCATCAATACCACCATCACTATCATCAATACCACCATCACTATCATCAATACCACCATCACCATCATCATCAATACCACCATCACTATCATCACTATCATCACCATCATCACCATCATCACCATCAACACTATCATCACTATCATCACCACCATCACTATCATCATCATCAACATCACCACCACCACCATCAACACATCACCAGCTATATATAGGTATATAGCCTTGTTGTTATTTTATTGTGTTACTATTTTTCCTTCAGTTTATTTAGCACATTTTTCTTATTTACTTTTTAAAAACTCTACATTGTTGGGAAAGGGCTCTTAAGTAAGCATTTCATGGTAAGATCTATACCTGTTGTATTCGGGGCATGCGACAAATAAAATTAGATATTGATTTGAAACACAAATGTGGACGGAGTGCTTGACACAGTGAGAGGACTGTTGCTAGGTGATGGACACAGTGAAAGGACTGTTGCTAGGTGATGGACACAGTGAAAGGACTGTTGCTAGGTGATGGACACAGTGAAAGGACTGTTGCTAGGTGATGGACACAGTGAAAGGACTGTTGCTAGGTTATGGACACAGTGAGATGACTGTTGCTAGGCGATGGACTGATGTGGCTGTGTGTTGCAGTGTTATGTGTCCCCTACCAGCTTTCTTGGGGGTGCGGGTGAAGGTTCCCTTGACGGTACGACAGTGAGAATTGTCCCCACCACACACTCCACACTTATCCTCCACCTTGTTGGAACCAATCTCTTTGTCGCAGCCAACTTTCTGGAAGACAGAACCACACAGAAAAGCAACACCCGTCAAGTCTGTTTTTGGGAAATCAGGAGTGATATTTGTAACAAGCCTGAAGCTGTAGATTAAACCCAACATGACTTTCAGTAAAGAGGCAGACTAATTCTGAAGGAGAGACATTAAGCTGGTTCTTTCACTTCAAATATATGATTTTATCTCCAACATTAATATCTCTATACACTCTGCTACCTTTTACCCGTAACCTTCTTGAGCATTCATATTTTAGAACATTCACTGTCAATGTTTGTCCAGAATATCACCACACTCTCCCCTAACACAATCTGTTTGTCCAGAATATCACCACACTCTCCCCTAACAATCTGTTTGTCCAGAATATCACCACACTCTCCCCTAACACAATCTGTTTGTCCAGAATATCACCACACTCTCCCCTAACACAATCTGTTTGTCCAGAATATCACCACACTCTCCCCTAACAATCTGTTTGTCCAGAATATCACCACACTCTCCCCTAACTATCTGTTTGTCCAGAATATCACCACACTCTCCCCTAACTATCTGTTTGTCCAGAATATCACCACACTCTCCCCTAACACAATCTGTTTGTCCAGAATATCACCACTCTCTACCCTAACAATCTGTTTGTCCAGAATATCACCACACTCTCCCCTAACAATCTGTTTGTCAAGAATATCACCACACTCTCCCCTAACACAATCTGTTTGTCCAGAATATCACCACACTCTCCCCTAACACAATCTGTTTGTCCAGAATATCACCACTCTCCCCTAACACAATCTGTTTGTCCAGAATATCACCACTCTCCCCTAACACAATCTGTTTGTCCAGAATATCACCACACTCTCCCCTAACACAATCTGTTTGTCCAGAATATCACCACACTCTCCCCTAACAATCTGCTTGTCCAGAATATCACCACACTCTCCCCTAACACAATCTGTTTGTCCAGAATATCACCACTCTCCCCTAACACAATCTGTTTGTCCAGAATATCACCACTCTCCCCTAACACAATCTGTTTGTCCAGAATATCACCACACTCTCCCCTAACAATCTGTTTGTCCAGAATATCACCACACTCTCCCCTAACAATCTGTTTGTCCAGAATATCACCACACTCTCCCCTAACACAATCTGTTTGTCCAGAATATCACCACATTCTCCCCTAACAATCTGTTTGTCCAGAATATCACCACACTCTCCCCTAACAATCTGTTTGTCCAGAATATCACCACTCTCCCCTAACACAATCTGTTTGTCCAGAATATCACCACACTCTCCCCTAACAATCTGTTTGTCCAGAATATCACCACACTCTCCCCTAACAATCTGTTTGTCCAGAATATCACCACTCTCCCCTAACAATCTGTTTGTCCAGAATATCACCACACTCTCCCCTAACAATCTGTTTGTCCAGAATATCACCACTCTCCCCTAACACAATCTGTTTGTCCAGAATATCACCACACTCTCCCCTAACAATCTGTTTGTCCAGAATATCACCACTCTCCCCTAACAATCTGTTTGTCCAGAATATCACCACACTCTCCCCTAACAATCTGTTTGTCCAGAATATCACCACACTCTCCCCTAACACAATCTGTTTGTCCAGAATATCACCACTCTCCCCTAACACAATCTGTTTGTCCAGAATATCACCACTCTCCCCTAACACAATCTGTTTGTCCAGAATATCACCACACTCTCCCCTAACAATCTGCTTGTCCAGAATATCACCACACTCTCCCCTAACAATCTGTTTGTCCAGAATATCACCACTCTCCCCTAACAATCTGTTTGTCCAGAATATCACCACACTCTCCCCAAACAATCTGCTTGTCCAGAATATCACCACACTCTCCCCTAACACAATCTGTTTGTCCAGAATATCACCACACTCTCCCCTAACAATCTGTTTGTCCAGAATATCACCACACTCTCCCATAACAATCTGCTTGTCCAGAATATCACCACACTCTCCCCTAACACAATCTGTTTGTCCAGAATATCACCACACTCTCCCCTAACACAATCTGTTTGTCCAGAATATCACCACACTCTCCCCTAACAATCTGTTTGTCCAGAATATCACCACACTCTCCCCTAACAATCTGTTTGTCCAGAATATCACCACACTCTCCCCTAACACAATCTGTTTGTCCAGAATATCACCACACTCTCCCCTAACAATCTGTTTGTCCAGAATATCACCACTCTCCCCTAACAATCTGTTTGTCCAGAATATCACCACACTCTCCCCTAACAATCTGTTTGTCCAGAATATCACCACACTCTCCCCTAACACAATCTGTTTGTCCAGAATATCACCACACTCTCCCCTAACAATCTGTTTGTCCAGAATATCACCACACTCTACCCTAACAATCTGTTTGTCCAGAATATCACCACTCTCCCCTAACAATCTGTTTGTCCAGAATATCACCACACTCTCCCCTAACAATCTGTTTGTCCAGAATATCACCACACTCTCCCCTAACACAGTATGTTTGTCCAGAATATCACCACACTCTCCCCTAACAATCTGTTTGTCCAGAATATCACCACACTCTCCCCTAACACAGTATGTTTGTCCAGAATATCACCACTCTCTCCCCTAACAATCTGTTTGTCCAGAATATCACCACACTCTCCCCTAACACAATCTGTCCAGAATATCACCACACTCTCCCCTAACAATCTGTTTGTCCAGAATATCACCACACTCTCCCCTAACACAATCTGTTTGTCCAGAATATCACCACACTCTCCCCTAACAATCTGCTTGTCCAGAATATCACCACTCTCTCCCCTAACACAATCTGTTTGTCCAGAATATCACCACTCTCTCCCCTAACAATCTGTTTGTCCAGAATATCACCACACTCTCCCCTAACACAATCTGTCCAGAATATCACCACACTCTCCCCTAACAATCTGTTTGTCCAGAATATCACCACACTCTCCCCTAACACAATCTGTTTGTCCAGAATATCACCACACTCTCCCCTAACAATCTGCTTGTCCAGAATATCACCACTCTCTCCCCTAACACAATCTGTTTGTCCAGAATATCACCACTCTCCCCTAACAATCTGCTTGTCCAGAATATCACCACACTCTCCCCTAACACAATCTGTTTGTCCAGAATATCACCACTCTCCCCTAACAATCTGTTTGTCCAGAATATCACCACACTCTCCCCTAACAATCTGTTTGTCCAGAATATCACCACACTCTCCCCTAACACAATCTGTTTGTCCAGAATATCACCACACTCTCCCCTAACAATCTGTTTGTCCAGAATATCACCACACTCTACCCTAACAATCTGTTTGTCCAGAATATCACCACTCTCCCCTAACACAATCTGTTTGTCCAGAATATCACCACTCTCCCCTAACAATCTGCTTGTCCAGAATATCACCACACTCTCCCCTAACAATCTGTTTGTCCAGAATATCACCACACTCTCCCCTAACACAGTATGTTTGTCCAGAATATCACCACACTCTCCCCTAACAATCTGCTTGTCCAGAATATCACCACTCTCTCCCCTAACACAATCTGTTTGTCCAGAATATCACCACTCTCCCCTAACAATCTGCTTGTCCAGAATATCACCACACTCTCCCCTAACACAATCTGTTTGTCCAGAATATCACCACTCCCCTAACAATCTGTTTGTCCAGAATATCACCACACTCTCCCCTAACAATCTGTTTGTCCAGAATATCACCACACTCTCCCCTAACACAATCTGTTTGTCCAGAATATCACCACACTCTCCCCTAACAATCTGTTTGTCCAGAATATCACCACACTCTACCCTAACAATCTGTTTGTCCAGAATATCACCACTCTCCCCTAACACAATCTGTTTGTCCAGAATATCACCACTCTCCCCTAACAATCTGCTTGTCCAGAATATCACCACACTCTCCCCTAACAATCTGTTTGTCCAGAATATCACCACACTCTCCCCTAACAATCTGTTTGTCCAGAATATCACCACACTCTCCCCTAACAATCTGTTTGTCCAGAATATCACCACACTCTCCCCTAACAATCTGTTTGTCCAGAATATCACCATACTCTCCCCTAACACAATCTTTTTTCCCAGAATATCACCACACTCTCTCCCCTAACAATCTGTTTGTCCAGAATATCACCAATCTCTACCCTAAAAATCTGTTTGTCCAGAATATCACCACACTCTACCCTAACAATCTGTTTGTCCAGAATATCACCACACTCTCCCCTAACAATCTGTTTGTCCAGAATATCACCACACTCTCCCCTAACACAATCTGTTTGTCCAGAATATCACCATACTCTCCCCTAACACAATCTTTTTTCCCAGAATATCACCACACTCTCTCCCCTAACAATCTGTTTGTCCAGAATATCACCACTCTCTACCCTAAAAATCTGTTTGTCCAGAATATCACCACACTCTCCCCTAACAATCTGTTTGTCCAGAATATCACCACACTCTCCCCTAACAATATGTTTGTCCAGAATATCACCACTCTCTCCCCTAACAATCTGTTTGTCCAGAATATCACCACTCTCTCCCCTAACAATCTGTTTGTCCAGAATATTACCACTCTCTCCCCTAACAATCTGTTTGTCCAGAATATCACCACACTCTCCCCTAACACAATCTGTTTGTCCAGAATATCACCACACTCTCCCCTAACACAATCTGTTTGTCCAGAATATCACCACACTCTCCCCTAACAATCTGCTTGTCCAGAATATCACCACACTCTACCCTAACAATCTGTTTGTCCAGAATATCACCACACTCTCCCTTAACAATCTGTTTGTCCAGAATATCACCACACTCTCCCCTAACAATCTGTTTGTCCAGAATATCACCACACTCTCCCCTAACAATATGTTTGTCCAGAATATCACCACTCTCTCCCCTAACAATCTGTTTGTCCAGAATATCACCACTCTCTCCCCTAACAATCTGTTTGTCCAGAATATACCACTCTCTCCCCTAACAATCTGTTTGTCCAGAATATCACCACACTCTCCCCTAACACAATCTGTTTGTCCAGAATATCACCACACTCTCCCCTAACACAATCTGTTTGTCCAGAATATCACCACACTCTCCCCTAACACAATCTGTTTGTCCAGAATATCACCACACTCTCCCCTAACACAATGTTTGTCCAGAATATCACCACACTCTCCCCTAACACAATCTGTCCAGAATATCACCACACTCTCCCCTAACAATCTGTGTGTCCAGAATATCACCACACTCTCCCCTAACACAATCTGTTTGTCCAGAATATCACCACACTCTCCCCTGACACAGTATGTTTGTCCAGAATATCACCACACTCTCCCCTAACAATCTGTTTGTCCAGAATATCACCACACTCTCCCCTGACACAGTATGTTTGTCCAGAATATCACCACACTCTCCCCTAACACAATCTGTTTGTCCAGAATATCACCACTCTCCCCTAACAATCTGTTTGTCCAGAATATCACCACTCTCCCCTAACACAATCTGTTTGTCCAGAATATCACCACACTCTCCCCTAACACAGTATGTTTGTCCAGAATATCACCACACTCTCCCCTAACAATCTGTTTGTCCAGAATATCACCACACTCTCCCCTAACACAATCTGTTTGTCCAGAATATCACCACACTCTCCCCTAACACAATCTGTTTGTCCAGAATATCACCACACTCTCTCCTAACACAATCTGTTTGTCCAGAATATCACCACACTCTCCCCTAACAATCTGTTTGTCCAGAATATCACCACACTCTCCCTAACACAGTATGTTTGTCCAGAATATCACCACACTCTCCTAACACAATCTGTTTGTCCAGAATAACCACATCTCCCCTAACAATCTGTTTGTCCAGAATATCACCACTCTCCCCTAACACAATCTGTTTGTCCAGAATATCACCACTCTCCCCTAACACAATCTGTTTGTCCAGAATATCACCACTCTCCCCTAACACAATCTGTTTGTCCAGAATATCACCACTCTCCCCTAACACAATCTGTTTGTCCAGAATATCACCACACTCTCCCCTAACACAATCTGTTGTCCAGAATATCACCACACTCTCCCCTAACAATCTGTTTGTCCAGAATATCACACTCTCCCCTAACACAATCTGTTGTCCAGAATATCACCACTCTCCCCTAACACAATCTGTTTGTCCAGAATATCACCACACTCTCCCTAACACAATCTGTTTGTCCAGAATATCACCACTCTCC
>NW_024058911.1:0-44413 GCF_016432855.1 Salvelinus namaycush
TTAATCAGTGTAAATATAGTGTAGTTAATCAGTGTAATATATAGTGTAGTTAATCAGTGTAAATACACACAGTATATAGTAGTTATTCAGTGTAATATATAGTGTAGTTAATCAGTGTAATATATAGTGTAGTTAATCAGTGTAATATATAGTGTAGTTAATCAGTGTAATATAGGTGTAGTTAACCACTGTAATATATGGGGTAGTTAATCAGTGTAATATATAGTGTAGTTAATCAGGTAATATATAGTAGTAGTTAATCGTGTAATATATATAGTGTAGTTAATCGTGTAATATATAGTGTAGGTAATCAGTGTAATATATTGTGTAGTTAATCAGTGTAATATATAGTGTAGTTAATCAGTGTAATATATTGTGTAGTTAATCAGTGTAATATATAGTGTAGTTAATCAGTGTAATATATAGTGTATATATTTTTAAGGTTTTCACTTAAATCAATGAAATACATGCAGTTGTCCAACTCACCCTTCTCTCTTGTGACCTTGTCTGTAGACAGTAGATAAAACATGATGTATTATGGGAAATAGAACATGAAGACAGACTACATCCTCTCTATTCTGAACTCCTCTGTAGACAGTAGATAAAACATGATGTATTATGGGTACTAGAACATGAAGACAGACTACATCCTCTCTATTCTGACCTCCTCTGTAGACAGTAGATAAAACATGATGTATTATGGGTACTAGAACATGAAGACAGACTACATCCTCTCTATTCTGACCTCCTCTGTAGACAGTAGATAAAACATGATGTATTATGGGTACTAGAACATGAAGACAGACTACATCCTCTCTATTCTCTATAGACAGTAGAAAAAACATGATGTATTATGGGTAATTTCCTCTATTTCCTTTGATAATGTTGGTAATGTTGAAAATGACATGAATATAGTAAACACAGAGACAACACTTACCCAGCTGTCCAGTCAGGTTTTTATTGAGTTCATCTAGGGCGGGGAAAATATATTCACTCAACTTGTCAAAAATAAATATAGACAGACAGACAGGAACATAGACAGACAGACAGGAACATAGACAGACAGACAGGAACATAGACAGACAGACAGGAACATAGACAGACAGACAGGAACATAGACAGACAGACAGGGACATAGACAGACAGACAGGGACATAGACAGACAGACAGGAACATAGACAGACAGACAGGAACATAGATAGACAGACAGACAGGAACACAGACAGACAGACAGAAAGGTACATAGACAGAGAGACAGACAGACAGCTACATAGACAGACAGACAGGAACAAAGACAGACAGACAGGAACATAGACAGACAGACAGGAACATAGACAGACAGACAGGGACATAGATAGACAGACAGATAGGAACATAGACAGACAGACAGAGACAGACAGGAACATTGACAGACAGACAGGTACATAGACCGACAGAGAGAGACAGACAGGTACATAGACATACAGACAGACAGACAGGTACATAGACAGACAGGAACATACACAGACAGACAGGTACATAGACAGACAGGTACATAGACAGACAGACAGACAGACAGACAGACAGACAGGGACATAGACAGACAGACAGGAACATAGACAGTACGTGAAGAGCCTGGTTCCTCTCTACCCAGTACAGCCAGTAGTGGACTGGTCACCCCTCAGAGCCTGGTTCCTCTCTACCCAGTACAGCCAGTGAGGACTGGTCACCCCTCAGAACCTGGTTCCTCTGTCCTACCCAGTACAGTCAGTAGAGGACTGGTCACCCCTCAGAACCTGGTTCCTCTGGTCTACCCAGTACAGTCAGTAGAGGACTGGTCACCCCTCAGAACCTGGTTCCTCTCTACCTAGTACAGCCAGTAGAGGACTGGTCACCCCTCAGAACCTGGTTCCTCTCTACCTAGTACAGCCAGTAGAGGTCTGGTCACCCATCAGAGCCTGGATCTGCTGGTCTACCCAGTACAGCCAGTAGAGGACTGGTCACCCCTCAGAACCTGGTTCCTCTCTACCCAGTACAGCCAGTAGAGGACTGGTCACCCCTCAGAGCCTGGTTCCTCTCTATGCATCTTCCTAGGTTCCTGCCTTTCAAGGGAGTTTTTCCTAGCCACCGTGCTTCTACATCTGCATTGCTTGCTGTTTGGGGTTTTAGGCTGGGTTTCTGTACAGCACTTTGTCACATCAGCTGATGTAAAAAGGGCTTCATAAATACATTTGATTGATCGATTGATGCTGGGCGATTAGGCCTGGCTCGCAGTCGGCGTTCCAATTCATCCCAAAGGTGTTCGATGGGGTTGAGGTCAGGGCTCTGTGCAGGCCAGTCAAGTTCTTCCACACCGATCTCAAGAAAATATTTCTGTATGGACCTCGCTTTGTACACGGGGACATTGTCATGCTAAAACAGGAAAGAGCCTTCCCCAAACTGTTGCCACTGAGTTGGAAGCACAGAATCGTCTAGAATGTCATTGTATGCTGTAACGTTAAGATTTCCCTTCACTGGAACTAAGGGGCCCGAACCATGAAAAAACAGCCCAGACCATTATTCCTCCTCCACCAAACTTTACAGTTGGCACTATGCATTGGGGCAGGTAGCGTTCTCCTGGCATCCGCCAAACCCAGATTCATCTGTCGGACTGCCAGATGGTGAAGCGTGATTCATCACTCCAGAAAACGCGTTTCCACTGCTCCAGAGTCCAATGGCGGCGAGCTTTACACCACTCCAGCCGACGCTTAGCATTGAGCATGGTGATCTTAGGCTTGTGTGCGGCTGCTCGGCCGCGGAAACTCATTTCATGAAGCTCCAGACAAACAGTTATTGTGTTGACGTTGCTTCCAAAGGCAGTTTGGAACTCGGTTGTGAGTGATGTAACCGAGGACAGACAATTTTTACGCCCTTCAACACTTTGGGGTCCGGTTCTGTGAGCTTCTGTGGCCTACCACTAAACAGCTGAGACATTTTTGCTCCTAGATGTTTCCACTCCACAATAACAGCACTTACACTTGACCGGGGCAGCTCTAGCAGGGCAGAAACTTGACAAACTGACTTGTTGGAAAGGTGGCATCCTAAGACTGTGCCACATAGAAAGTCACTGAGCTATTCAGTAAGGCCTATCTACTGACAATGTTTGGAGATTTCATGGCTGCGTGCTTGATTTTATACACCTGTCAGCAACGGGTGTGGCTGAAATATAATCTACTAATTTAAAGAGTTGTCCACATACTTTTGTATATATAGTGTAGTTAATCTGTGTAATATATAGTGTAGTTAATCAGTGTAATATATAGTGTAGTTAGGCAGTGTAATATATAGTGTAGTTAATCAGTGTACTGTATGGTGTAGTGAATCGGTGTAATATATAGTGTAGTTAATCAGTGTAATATATAGTGTAGTTAATCAGTGTAATATATAGTGTAGTTAATCAGTGTAATATATAGTGTAGTTAATCAGTGTAATATATAGTGTAGTTAATCAGTGTAATATATAGTGTAGTTAATCAGTGTAATATATAGTGTAGTTAATCAGTGTAATATATAGTGTAGTTAATCAGTGTAATATATAGTGTAGTTAATCTGTGTAATATATGGTGTAGTTAATCAGTGTAATATATAGTGTAGTTAATCTGTGTAATATATAGAGTATATATTTTTTAAGGAAAGTGTTTTCACCTAAATCAATGAAATACATGCAGTTGTGCAACTCACCCTTCTCTCTTCTGACCTCCTCTGTAGACAGAGAAGATAAAACATGATGCATTATGGGTACTAGAACATGAAGACAGGAACATAGACAGACAGACAGACAGACAGGAACACAGACAGACAGACAGACAGACAGACAGACAGGAACATAGATAGATTGACAGACAGGAACATAGATAGACAGACAGACAGGAACATAGACAGACAGACAGGAACATAGACAGACAGAGAGGAACATTGACAGACAGACAGGAACATAGACAGACAAACAGACAGACAGAAAGACTGACAGACAGGAAAATAGACAGACAGACAGGGACACAGACATACAGACAGATAGAAAGACAGACAGACAGGAAAATAGACAGACAGAGAGGGACACAGACAGACAGACAGACAGACAGACAGACAGACAGACAGACAGACAGACAGACAGACAGACAGACAGACAGACAGACAGACAGACAGACAGACAGACAGACAGAAAGACAGACAGACAGACAGACAGACAGACAGGAAAACAGACAGACAGACAGGAACATATACAGACAGACAGACAGGAACATAGACAGACAGGAACATAGACAGACAGACAGGAACATAGACAGACAGACAGACAGGAACATAGACAGACAGACAGGGACATAGATAGACAGACACGAACATAGACAGACAGACAGGAACATGGACAGACAGGAACATGGACAGACAGACAGGCACATGGACAGACAGACAGGCACATGGACAGACAGACAGACAAGAACATGGGCAGACAGACAGGGACACATAGACAGACAGACAGGTACATGGACAGACAGGAACATGGACAGACAGATAGACAGGCAGGAACATATAGACAGACAGACATACAGGGACATAGACAGACAGACAGGTACACAGACAGACAGACAGGAAAATAGACAGACAGACAGGGACACAGACATACAGACAGACAGAAAGACAGACAGACAGGAAAATAGACAGACAGACAGGGACACAGACAGACAGGTACATAGACAGACAGACAGGAACATAGACATACAGACAGACAGGAACATAGACAGACAGACAGACATAAACATAGACAGATAGACAGACAGCAACATAGACAGACAGACAGGTACATAGACAGACATACAGACAGGAAGATGGACAGAACAACAGACAGGAACATAGACAGACAGACATGAACATAGACAGACAGACAGACAGGTACATAGACAGAAAGACAGGAAGATAGACAGACAGGAACACAGACAGACAGAAACATAGACAGACAGACATGAACATAGACAGACAGACAGCAACATAGACAGGAACATAGACATACAGACACACAGACACACTACTTACTCAGGTCTCCTTGTAGTACATCTGGTGTAAAAATTAAATAAAGATAGTGAGATAGTGATAATTAAATCATCATTGAATCATGAGATTTATACACTCCATGACCAACAGTATGTGGACACCTGCTCATTCAGCATCTCATTCCAAAAGCATGGACATTAATATGGAGTTGGTCCCCCTTTGCTGCTATAACAGCCTCCACTATTCTGGGAAGTCATTAATATGGAGTTGGTCCCCCTTTGCTGCTATAACAGCCTCCACTATTCTGGGAAGTCATTAATATGGAGTTGGTCCCCCTTTGCTGCTATAACAGCCTCCACTATTCTGGGAAGGCTTTCCACTAGATGATGGAACTTTGCTGTGGGGACTTGCTTCCAATAAGCCACAAGAGCATTAGTGAGGTCTCCCTCTCTCTCTTCTCTCAGAGGACCTGAGCCCTAGGACCATGCCTCAGGACTATCTGGCCTGATGACTCCTTGCTATCCCCAGTCCACCTGGTTGTGCTGCTGCTCCAGTTTCAACTGTTCTGCCTGCGGCTATGGAACCTTGACCTGTTCACCGGACGTGCTACCTGTCCCAGACCTGCTGGTTTCAACTCTCTAGAGACAGCAGGAGCGGTAGAGATACTCAGAATGATCGGCTATGAAAAGCCAACTGACATTTACGACCTGTTGCACCCTCTACAACCACTGTGATTATTATTATTTGACCCTGCTGGTCATCTATGAACATTTGAACATCTTGGCCATGCTCTGTTATAATCTCCTCTTGGCAGAGCCAGAAGAGGACTGGTCACCCCTCAGAGCCTGGTTCCTCTGGTCTACCCAGTACAGGCAGAAGAGGACTGGTCACCCCTCAGAGCCTGGATCCTCTGGTCTACCCAGTACAGCCAGTAGAGAACTGGTCACCCCTCAGAGCCTGGTTCCTCTCTACCCAGTACAGCCAGTAGAGGACTGGTCACCCCTCAGAGCCTGGTTCCTCTGGTCTACCCAGTACAGCCAGTAGAGGACTGGTCACCCCTCTGAGCCTGGTTCCTCTGGTCTACCCAGTACAGCCAGTAGAGGACTGGTCACCCCTCAGAGCCTGGTTCATCTGGTCTACCCAGTACAGCCAGTAGAGGACTGGTCACCCCTCAGAGCCTGGTTCCTCTGGTCTACCCAGTACAGCCAGTAGAGGACTGGTCACCCCTCAGAGCCTGGTTCCTCTCTACCCAGTACAGCCAGTAGAGGACTGGTCACCCCTCAGAGCCTGGTTCCTCTGGTCTACCCAGTACAGCCAGAAGAGGACTGGTCACCCCTCAGAGCCTGGTTCCTCTCTACCCAGTACAGTCAGTAGAGGACTGGTCACCCCTCAGAGCCTGGTTCCTCTGGTCTACCCAGTACAGCCAGAAGAGGACTGGTCACCCCTCAGAGCCTGGTTCCTCTGGTCTACCCAGTACAGCCAGTAGAGGACTGGTCACCCCTCAGAGCCTGGTTCCTCTGGTCTACCCAGTACAGCCAGTAGAGGACTGGTCACCTCTCAGAGCCTGGTTCCTCTGGTCTACCTTGTACAGCCAGTAGAGGACTGGTCACCCCTCAGAGCCTGGTTCCTCTACCCAGTACAGCCAGTAGAGGACTGATCACCCCTCAGAGCCGGGTTCCTCTGTTCTACACAGTAATGCCAGTAGAGGCCTGGTCACCCCTCAGAGCCTGGTTCCTCTACCCAGTACAGCCAGTAGAGGACTGGTCACCCCTCAGAGCCTGGTTCCTCTGGTCTACCAAGTACAGCCAGTAGAGGACTGGTCACCCCTCAGAGCCTGGTTCCTCTACCCAGTACAGCCAGTAGAGGACTGGTCACCCCTCAGAGCCTGGTTCCTCTCTACCCAGTACAGCCAGTAGAGGACTGGTCACCCCTCAGAGCCTGGTTCCTCTCTACCCAGTACAGCCAGTAGAGGACTGGTCACCCCTCAGAGCCTGGTTCCTCTGGTCTACCAAGTACAGCCAGTAGAGGACTGGTCACCCCTCAGAGCCTGGTTCCTCTACCCAGTACAGCCAGTAGAGGACTGGTCACCCCTCAGAGCCTGGTTCCTCTCTACCCAGTACAGCCAGTAGAGGACTGGTCATCCCTCAGACCCTGGGTCCTCTCTACCCAGTACAGCCAGAAGAGGACTGGTCACCCCTCAGAGCCTGGTTCCTCTGGTCTACCCAGTACAGCCAGTAGAGGACTGGTCACTCCTCAGAGCCTGGTTCCTCTGGTCTACCCAGTACAGCCAGTAGAGGACTGGTCACCTCTCAGAGCCTGGTTCCTCTGGTCTACCTTGTACAGCCAGTAGAGGACTGGTCACCCCTCAGAGCCTGGTTCCTCTACCCAGTACAGCCAGTAGAGGTCTGATCACCCCTCAGAGCCTGGTTCCTCTCTACCCAGTACAGTCAGTAGAGGCCTGGTCACCCCTCAGAGCCGGGTTCCTCTGTTCTACACAGTACAGCCAGTAGAGGCCTGGTCACCCCTCAGAGCCTGGTTCCTCTACCCAGTACAGCCAGTAGAGGACTTGTCACCCCTCAGAGCCAGGTTCCTCTGGTCTACCAAGTACAGCCAGTAGAGGACTGGTCACCCCTCAGAGCCTGGTTCCTTTACCCAGTACAGCCAGTAGAGGACTGGTCACCCCTCAGAGCCTGGTTCCTCTCTACCCAGTACAGCCAGTAGAGGACTGGTCACCCCTCAGAGCCTGGTTCCTCTCTACCCAGTACAGCCAGTAGAGGACTGGTCACCCCTCAGAGCCTGGTTCCTCTCTACCCAGTACAGCCAGTAGAGGACTGGTCACCCCTCAGAGCCTGGTTCCTCTGGTCTACCAAGTACAGCCAGTAGATGACTGGTCACCCCTCAGAGCCTGGTTCCTCTACCCAGTACAGCCAGTAGAGGACTGGTCATCCCTCAGACCCTGGGTCCTCTCTACCCAGTACAGCCAGTAGAGGACTGGTCACCCCTCAGAGCCTGGTTCCTGTGGTCTACCCAGTACAGCCAGTAGAGGACTGGTCACCCCTCAGGGCCTGGTTCCTCTGGTCTACCCAGTACAGCCAGTAGTGGACTGGTCACCCCTCATTGCCTGGTTCCTCTCTACCCAGTACAGCCAGTAGAGGACTGGTCACCCCTCAGAGCCTGGTTCCTCTGGTCTACCAAGTACAGCCAGTAGAGGCCTGGTCACCCCTCAGAGCCTGGTTCCTCTACCCAGTACAGCCAGTAGAGGACTGGTCACCCCTCAGAGCCTGGTTCCTCTGGTCTTCCCAGTACAGCCAGTAGAGGACTGGTCACCCCTCAGAGCCTGGTTCCTCTGGTCTTCCCAGTACAGCCAGTAGTGGACTGGTCACCCCTCAGAGCCTGGTTCCTCTGGTCTTCCCAGTACAGCCAGTAGAGGACTGGTCACCCCTCAGAGCCTGGTTACTCTGGTCTACCCAGTACAGTCAGTAGAGGACTGGTCACCCCTCAGAGCCTGGTTCCTCTCTAGGCATCTTCCTAGGTTCTTGCCTTTCTAGGGAGTTTTTCCTAACCACCGTGCTTCTACATCTGCATTGCTTGCTGTTTGGGGTTTTAGGCTGGGTTTCTGTACAGCACTTTGTGACATAGGCTGATGTAAAAAGGGCTTCATAAATACATTTGATTGATCGATTGATGCTGGGCGATTAGGCCTGGTTCGCAGTCGGCGTTCCAATTCATCCCAAAGGTGTTCGATGAGGTTGAGGTCAGGGCTCTGTGCAGGCCAGTCAAGTTGTTCCACACCGATCTCAACAAACCATTTTTGTATGGACCTCGCTTTGTGCACAGGGACATTGTCATACTGAAACAGGAAAGGACCTTCCCCAAACTGTTGCCACAAAGTTGGAAGCACAGAATCGTCTAGAATGTCATTGCATCCTGTAAGGTTTAGATTTCCCTTCACTGGAACTAAGGGGCCTAACCCGAACCATGAAAAACAGCCCCAGACCATTATTCCTCCTCCACCAAACTTTACACTTGGCACTATGCATTGGGGAAGGTAGTGTTCTCCTGGCATCCGCCAAACCCAGATTCATCTGTCAGACTGCCAGATGGTGAAGCGTGATTCATCACTCCTGAGAACGTATTTCTACTAGTCCAGAGTCCAATGGCGGCGAGCTTTACATCACTCCACCCGATGCTTGGCATTGAGCATGGTGATCTTAGGCTTGTGTGCGGCTGCTCGGCCACGGAAACCCATTTCATGAAGCTCCAGACAAACAGTTATTGTGTTGATGTTGCTTCCAGATGTAGTTTGGAACTCTGTAGTGAGTGTTGCAACCGAGGACAGACCATTTTTACACCTTTCAACACTTGGCGGTCCCATTCTGTGAGATTCTGTGGACTACCACTAAACGGCTGAGACATTTTTGCTCCTAGATGTTTCCACTCCACAATAACAGCACTTACACTTGACTGGGGCAGCTCTAGCAAGGCAGAAACTTGACCAACTGACTTGTTGGAAAGGTGGCATCCTAAGACAGTGCCACGTTGACAGTCACTGAGCTCTTCAGTAAGGCCATTCTACTGACAATGTTTGTCTATGGAGATTGCATGGCTGTGTGCTTGATTTTATTCACCAGTCAGCAACGGGTGGGGCTGAAATAGAATCTACTAATTTAAAGACTTGTCCACATACTTTGAATATATAGCGTTTTCACTAAAATCAGTAGACAGTAGATAGAACATGATGTATTATGGGTACTAGAACATGAAGACAGACTACATCCTCTCTATTCTGACCTCCTCTGTAGACAGTAGATAAAACATGATGTATTATGGGTACTAGAACATGAAGACAGACTACATCCTCTCTATTCTGACCTCCTCTGTAGACAGTAGATAAAACATGATGTATTATGGGTACTAGAACATGAAGACAGACTACATCCTCTCTATTCTGACCTCCTCTGTAGACAGTAGATAAAACATGATGTATTATGGGTACTAGAACATGAAGACAGACTACATCCTCTCTATTCTAACCTCCTCAACATGATGTATTATGGGTCTGAAGGTAACCTGGTATAAATGAATAGAGTCTAATGGACAGTATATGGGTCATTCCTAGTTATATCCTGATCTAATACAGGACTGGTCTGAAAGTAACCTGGTATAAATGATTAGAGTCTAATGGACAGTATATGGGTCATTCCTAGTTATATCCTGATCTAATACAGGACTGGTCTGAAGGTAACCTGGTATAAATGAATAGAGTCTAATGGACAGTATATGGGTCATTCCTAGTTATATCCTGATCTAATACAGGACTGGTCTGAAGGTAACCTGGTATAAATTAATAGAGTCTAATGGACAGTATATGGGTCATTCCTAGTTATATCCTGATCTAATACAGGACTGGTCTGAAGGTAACCTGGTATAAATGAATAGAGTCTAATGGACAGTATATGGGTCATTACTAGTTATATCCTGATCTAATACAGGACTGGTCTGAAGGTAACCTGGTATAAATGAATAGAGTCTAATGGACAGTATATGGGTCATTCCTAGTTATATCCTGATCTAATACAGGACTGGTCTGAAGGTAACCTGGTATAAATTAATAGAGTCTAATGGACAGTATATGGGTCATTACTAGTTATATCCTGATCTTTCTAATACAGTGCATTCATAAAGTGACTTTTTCCACATTTTGTTACACAAAAAATAAATCTCAATCTACACACAATTATGACATCACAATACCCCATTATGACATCACAATACCCCATAATGACATCACAGTACCCCATAATGACAAAGCAAAAACAGGTATTTAGAAATGTTTGCAAATTAATAAAAAATAATGTAAACTGAAATCTCACACTTGTTTAGTGATGAGACATCAACGACCAGTCAGAGATCAAGGTTAAACTTACCTTCAGTATGTTTAATATCTCTGACTGAGGGACTCTTAATGATGAGACATCAAGGACCAGTCAGTGATAAAGGACCAGTCAGAGATCAAGGACCAGTCAGAGATCAAGGACCAGTCAGAGATCAAGGACCAGTCAGAGATCAAGGACCAGTCAGAGATCAAGGACCAGTCAGACATCAAGAACCAGTCAGAGATCAATGACCAGTCAGAGATCAAGGACCAGTCAGAGATCAAGGACCAGTCAGAGATCAAGGACCAGTCAGAGATCAAGGACCAGTCAGAGATCAAGGACCAGTCAGAGATCAAGGACCAGTCAGAGATCAAGGACCAGTCAGAGATCAAGGACCAGTCAGAGATCAAGGACCAGTCAGAGATCAAGGACCAGTCAGACATCAAGGACCAGTCAGAGATCAAGGACCTGTCAGAGATCAAGGACCAGTCAGAGATCAAGGACCAGTCAGAGATCAAGGACCAGTCAGAGATCAAGGACCAGTCAGAGATCAATGACCAGTCAGAGATCAAGGACCAGTCAGAGATCAAGGACCAGTCAGAGATCAAGGACCAGTCAGAGATCAAGGACCAGTCAGAGATCAAGGACCAGTCAGAGATCAAGGACCAGTCAGAGATCAAGGACCAGTCAGAGATCAAGGACCAGTCAGAGATCAAGGACCAGTCAGAGATCAAGGTTAAACTCACCAGTATGTTTTCTCCACTTGTGGACACCAGCTGAAGCTGCAAGAACTACAACAGCTGCTGTTGCTATTGACAGACCAACCTTCCACCAGTAGGTTAATATAGGAAACATGTCATCTGAAACAGAGAAGTCATGTCAAACCATTACAACACTACATATATACTGTACAGGAAGTAAAGCATCATTTATAAATACTACTGAACACAGACCAATAAGGTCATCCCCTAGGAAACCGTCCTCCACTAACTAGTCTAACTAACTAGGGGTCTCAGGTATTTGGGTTAAACAATTAAGACCTCACCTGGGACATGAATCTCTGTCTCCTTCAGGTGGTTGATCTCCTGCTGATTAACTCTACAGGTGAACCTGTTGGTGTCAGTCTGGTCCACGGTGACATGTTGTCTCACAGCGTAGAGGCCCTCTGAGTCCCTGTGTCTCTCTGGAGGTCCATCAGCAGGGAGGATGGTTCCAGAACTGTCCAGCCACTCCATCACAGGTTCAGGAAACCAGCCTCCAGAGTCACACTTCAGGACCACCCCCCAGCCTTTGGTTCCAACAATAGATATCACTGGCTGAGGTATAACACCTACACAGATACAAATTAAAACAGAGATCACTGGCTGAGATACAGCACCTACACAGATACAAGATAAAACAGAGATCACTGGGTGAGATACAGCACCTACACAGATACAAGATAAAACAGAGTGAAGGTTTGCTCTCTGATCCCATGTCCCATCTCCTGTCATTGAGCATGGTTGTCAAATTGTATAGCCACCTTGGACCCCAGGAAGAGTAGCTGCTGCCTTGGCAGGAACTAATGGGGATCCATAATAAACCCCAGGAAGAGTAGCTGCTGCCTTGGCAGGAACCATAATGGATCCATAATAAACCCCAGGAAGAGTAGCTGCTGCCTTGGAAGGAACTAATGGGGATCCATAATAAACCCCAGGAAGAGTAGCTGCTGCCTTGACAGGAACTAATGGGGATCCATAATAAACCCCAGGAAGAGTAGCTGCTGCCTTGGCAGGAACTAATGGGGATCCATAATAAACCCCAGGAAGAGTAGCTGCTGCCTTGGCAGGAACTAATGGGGATCCAAAATAAACCCCAGGAAGAGTAGCTGCTGCCTTGACAGGAACTAATGGGGATCCATAATAAACCCCAGGAAGAGTAGCTGCTGCCTTGGCAGGACCTAATGGGGATCCATAATAAACCCCAGGAAGAGTAGATGCTGTCTTGGCAGGAACTAATGGGGATCCAAAATAAACCCCAGTCTGAAGGGTTGTTTGTACAGATATTTTATTTAACCTTTATTTAACTAAGCAAGTCAGTTAAGAACAAATTCTTATTTACAATGACAGCCTACCAGGGGGCAGAACGACAGATTTTCACCTTGTCAGCTCGGGGATTCGATCTAGCAACCTTTCAGTTACTGGCCAAACGATCTAACCACTAGGCTGGGGCGGCAGGATACTGGGTGGTCCTCAGTCTGGAGAGATATTGGGTGGTCAACCCTCAGTCTGGAGAGATACTGGGTGTTCAACCCTCAGTCTGGAGAGATACTGGGTGGTCAACCCTCAGTCTGGAGAGATACTGGGAGGTCAGCCCTCAGTCTGGAGAGATACTGGGTGGTCAACCCTCAGTCTATAGAGATACTGGGTGGTCAACCCTCAGTCTGGAGATACTGGGTGGTCAACCCTCAGTCTGGAGAGATACTGGGTGGTCAACCCTCAGTCTGGAGAGATACTGGGTGGTCAACCCTCAGTCTATAGAGATACTGGGTGGTCAACCCTCAGTCTGGAGAGATACTGGGTGGTCAACCCTCAGTCTGGGTGTGCAGGCTTTTGATCCAGCCCTACTCAAAACACAGACAGTTTATCAATGTCCGGTTGAGCAGCTAATTTCTAAAATGTGGTTTGTTAGAGGAGGACTGGAATAGAAGTACACCCATTATCTCCCCTGGAGGATGGTCGCCCACCCATTATCTCTCCTGAAGGATGGTCGACTGCCCATTATCTCTCCTGGGGGATGGTGGCCCACCCATTATCTCTCCTGGAGGATGGTCGGCAACCAATTATCTCTCCTGAAGGATGGTCGACTGCCCATTATCTCTCCTGGAGGATAATCGCCCACCCATTATCTCTCCTGGAGGATGGTCGCCCACCCATTATCTCTCCTGGAGGATGGTCGCCCACCCATTATCTCCCCTGGAGGATGGTCGCCCACCCATTCTCTCCCCTGGAGGATGGTGGCCCACCCATTCTCTCCCCTGGAGGATGGTGGCCCACCCATTATCTCTTCCTGGAGGATGGTGGCCCACCCATTATCTCACCTGGAGGATGGTCGCCCTCCCACTTCCTGTAGTTGTTGATCAGTCTCTCACGTTGCTGTGGAGGAATTTACTGTAGCAGCAATTACTCCAACCAACCACTTCCTGTAGTTGTTGATCAGTCTCTCACGTCGCTGAGGAGGAATTTACTGTAGCAGCAATGACTCCAACCAACCACTTCCTGTAGTTGTTGATCAGTCTCTCACGTTGCTGTGGAGGAATTTACTGTAGCAGCAATGACTCCAACCAACCACTTCCTGTAGTTGTTGATCAGTCTCTCACGTCGCTGTGGAGGAATTTACTGTAGCAGCAATTACTCCAACCAACCACTTCCTGTAGTTGTTGATCAGTCTCTCACGTCGCTGAGGAGGAATTTACTGTAGCAGCAATGACTCCAACCAAACACTTCCTGTAGTTGTTGATCAGTCTCTCACGTCTCTCTGGAGGAATTTACTAGAAGCAGCAATGACTCCAACCAACCACTTCCTGTAGTTGTTGATCAGTCTCTCACGTTGCTGTGGAGGAATTTACTGTAGCAGCAATGACTCCAACCAAGCACTTCCTGTAGTTGTTGATCAGTCTCTCACGTTGCTGTGGAGGAATTTACTGTAGCAGCAATTACTCCAACCAACCACTTCCTGTAGTTGTTGATCAGTCTCTCACGTTGCTGTGGAGGAATTTACTGTAGCAGCAATTACTCCAACCAACCACTTCCTGTAGTTGTTGATCAGTCTCTCACGTTGCTGTGGAGGAATTTACTGTAGCAGCAATGACTCCAACCAACCACTTCCTGTAGTTGTTGATCAGTCTCTCACGTCTCTGTGGAGGAATTTACTGTAGCAGCAATGACTCCAACCAACCACTTCCTGTAGTTGTTGATCAGTCTCTCACGTTGCTGTGGAGGAATTTACTGTAGCAGCAATGACTCCAACCAACCACTTCCTGT
Source organism: Salvelinus namaycush (assembly GCF_016432855.1). Lineage (NCBI taxonomy): Eukaryota > Metazoa > Chordata > Actinopteri > Salmoniformes > Salmonidae > Salvelinus > Salvelinus namaycush. Next base: position 14,905 of record NW_024058911.1, read on the forward strand.
AGTTGTTGATCAGTCTCTCACGTCTCTGTGGAGGAATTTACTGTAGCAGCAATGACTCCAACCAACCACTTCCTGTAGTTGTTGATCAGTCTCTCACGTCTCTGTGGAGGAATTTACTAGAAGCAGCAATGACTCCAACCAAACACTTCCTGTAGTTGTTGATCAGTCTCTCACGTCGCTGAGGAGGAATTTACTGTAGCAGCAATTACTCCAACCAACCACTTCCTGTAGTTGTTGATCAGTCTCTCACGTTGCTGTGGAGGAATTTACTGTAGCAGCAATTACTCCAACCAACCACTTCCTGTAGTTGTTGATCAGTCTCTCACGTTGCTGTGGAGGAATTTACTGTAGCAGCAATGACTCCAACCAACCACTTCCTGTAGTTGTTGATCAGTCCCTCACGTCGCTGTGGAGGAATTTACTGTAGCAGCAATGACTCCAACCAACCACTTCCTGTAGTTGTTGATCAGTCTCTCACGTTGCTGTGGAGGAATTTACTGTAGCAGCAATGACTCCAACCAACCACTTCCTGTAGTTGTTGATCAGTCTCTCACGTTGCTGTGGAGGAATTTACTGTAGCAACAATGACTCCAACCAACCACTTCCTGTAGTTGTTGATCAGTCTCTCACGTCGCTGTGGAGGAATTTACTGTAGCAGCAATGACTCCAACCAACCACTTCCTGTAGTTGTTGATCAGTCTCTCACGTTGCTGTGGAGGAATTTACTGTAGCAGCAATTACTCCAACCAACCACTTCCTGTAGTTGTTGATCAGTCTCTCACGTTGCTGTGGAGGAATTTACTGTAGCAGCAATTACTCCAACCAACCACTTCCTGTAGTTGTTGATCAGTCTCTCACGTCGCTGAGGAGGAATTTACTGTAGCAGCAATGACTCCAACCAAGCACTTCCTGTAGTTGTTGATCAGTCTCTCACGTCGCTGTGGAGGAATTTACTGTAGCAGCAATGACTCCAACCAACCACTTCCTGTAGTTGTTGATCAGTCTCTCACGTCGCTGAGGAGGAATTTACTGTAGCAGCAATGACTCCAACCAACCACTTCCTGTAGTTGTTGATCAGTCTCTCACGTTGCTGTGGAGGAATTTACTGTAGCAGCAATGACTCCAACCAACCACTTCCTGTAGTTGTTGATCAGTCTCTCACGTTGCTGTGGAGGAATTTACTGTAGCAGCAATGACTCCAACCAACCACTTCCTGTAGTTGTTGATCAGTCTCTCACGTTGCTGTGGAGGAATTTACTGTAGCAGCAATGATTCCAACCAACCACTTCCTGTAGTTGTTGATCAGTCGTCTCTCACGTCTCTGTGGAGGAATTTACTGTAGCAACAATGACTCCAACCAACCACTTCCTGTAGTTGTTGATCAGTCGTCTCTCACGTCTCTGTGGAGGAATTTACTGTAGCTGCAATGACTCCAACCAACCACTTCCTGTAGTTGTTGATCAGTCTCTCACGTTGCTGTGGAGGAATTTACTGTAGCAGCAATTACTCCAACCAACCACTTCCTGTAGTTGTTGATCAGTCTCTCACGTTGCTGTGGAGGAATTTACTATAGCAGCAATGACTCCAACCAACCACTTCCTGTAGTTGTTGATCAGTCTCTCACGTCGCTGTGGAGGAATTTACTGTAGCAGCAATTACTCCAACCAACCACTTCCTGTAGTTGTTGATCAGTCTCTCACGTTGCTGTGGAGGAATTTACTATAGCAGCAATGACTCCAACCAACCACTTCCTGCAGTTGTTGATCAGTCTCTCACGTTGCTGTGGAGGAATTTACTGTAGCAGCAATGACTCCAACCAACCACTTCCTGTAGTTGTTGATCAGTCTCTCACGTCGCTGAGGAGGAATTTACTGTAGCAGCAATGACTCCAACCAAGCACTTCCTGTAGTTGTTGATCAGTCTCTCACGTCGCTGTGGAGGAATTTACTGTAGCAGCAATTACTCCAACCAACCACTTCCTGTAGTTGTTGATCAGTCTCTCACGTTGCTGTGGAGGAATTTACTGTAGCAGCAATTACTCCAACCAACCACTTCCTGTAGTTGTTGATCAGTCTCTCACGTTGCTGTGGAGGAATTTACTGTAGCAGCAATGACTCCAACCAACCACTTCCTGTAGTTGTTGATCAGTCTCTCACGTTGCTGTGGAGGAATTTACTGTAGCAGCAATGACTCCTACCAAGCACTTCCTGTAGTTGTTGATCAGTCTCTCACGTTGCTGTGGAGGAATTTACTGTAGCAGCAATGACTCCTACCAAGCACTTCCTGTAGTTGTTGATCAGTCTCTCACGTTGCTGTGGAGGAATTTACTGTAGCAGCAATGACTCCAACCAACCACTTCCTGTAGTTGTTGATCAGTCTCTCACGTTGCTGTGGAGGAATTTACTGTAGCAGCAATGACTCCAACCAACCACTTCCTGTAGTTGTTGATCAGTCTCTCACGTCTCTGTGGAGGAATTTACTAGAAGCAGCAATGACTCCAACCAACCACTTCCTGTAGTTGTTGATCAGTCTCTCACGTTGCTGTGGAGGAATTTACTGTAGCAGCAATGACTCCAACCAACCACTTCCTGTAGTTGTTGATCAGTCTCTCACGTCTCTGTGGAGGAATTTACTAGAAGCAGCAATGACTCCAACCAACCACTTCCTGTAGTTGTTGATCAGTCTCTCACGTCTCTGTGGAGGAATTTACTGTAGCAGCAATGACTCCAACCAACCACTTCCTGTAGTTGTTGATCAGTCTCTCACGTTGCTGTGGAGGAATTTACTGTAGCAGCAATGACTCCAACCAACCACTTCCTGTAGTTGTTGATCAGTCTCTCACGTTGCTCTGGAGGAATTTACTAGAAGCAGCAATGACTCCAACCAACCACTTCCTGTAGTTGTTGATCAGTCTCTCACGTCTCTGTGGAGGAATTTACTAGAAGCAGCAATGACTCCAACCAACCACTTCCTGTAGTTGTTGATCAGTCTCTCACGTCGCTGAGGAGGAATTTACTGTAGCAGCAATGACTCCAACCAACCACTTCCTGTAGTTGTTGATCAGTCTCTCACGTCTCTGTGGAGGAATTTACTAGAAGCAGCAATGACTCCAACCAACCACTTCCTGTAGTTGTTGATCAGTCTCTCACGTCTCTGTGGAGGAATTTACTGTAGCAGCAATGACTCCAACCAACCACTTCCTGTAGTTGTTGATCAGTCTCTCACGTCTCTGTGGAGGAATTTACTGTAGCAGCAATGACTCCAACCAACCACTTCCTGTAGTTGTTGATCAGTCTCTCACGTCTCTGTGGAGGAATTTACTGTAGCAGCAATGACTCCAACCAAGCCACTTCCTGTAGTTGTTGATCAGTCTCTCAGGTCGCTGTGGAGGAATTTACTGTAGCAGCAATGACTCCAACCAACCACTTCCTGTAGTTGTTGATCAGTCTCTCAGGTCGCTGTGGAGGAATTTACTGTAGCAGCAATGACTCCAACCAACCACTTCCTGTAGTTGTTGATCAGTCTCTCACGGTCGCTGTGGAGGAATTTACTGTAGCAGCAATGACTCCAACCAACCACTTCCTGTAGTTGTTGATCAGTCTCTCACGTCTCTGTGGAGGAATTTACTAGAAGCAGCAATGACTCCAACCAACCACTTCCTGTAGTTGTTGATCAGTCTCTCACGTCTCTGTGGAGGAATTTACTAGAAGCAGCAATGACTCCAACCAACCACTTCCTGTAGTTGTTGATCAGTCTCTCACGTCTCTGTGGAGGAATTTACTGTAGCAGCAATGACTCCAACCAACCACTTCCTGTAGTTGTTGATCAGTCTCTCACGTCTCTGTGGAGGAATTTACTGTAGCAGCAATGACTCCAACCAACCACTTCCTGTAGTTGTTGATCAGTCTCTCTCGTCGCTGTGGGGGAATTTACTGTAGCAACAATGACTCCAACCAACCACTTCCTGTAGTTGTTGATCAGTCTCTCACGTCTCTGTGGAGGAATTTACTGTAGCAGCAATGACTCCAACCAACCACTTCCTGTAGTTGTTGATCAGTCTCTCACGTCGCTGTGGTGGAATTTACTGTAGCAGCAATGACTCCAACCAACCACTTCCTGTAGTTGTTGATCAGTCTCTCACATCGCTGTGGAGGAATTTACTGTAGCAGCAATGACTCCAACCAACCACTTCCTGTAGTTGTTGATCAGTCTCTCACGTTGCTGTGGAGGAATTTACTGTAGCAGCAATGACTCCAACCAACCACTTCCTGTAGTTGTTGATCAGTCTCTCACGTCGCTGTGGAGGAAGTTGGCCCACTCTTCCATGTAGAACTTCTGTAACACAACATCTCTACTGGGATCTGGACTTTGACTAGGCCATTCCAAAACTTAAAATGTGCTGCTTTATACCATTTTCATGTGGACTTGATTGTGTGTTCTGACAATGTCTCACAGACAGATGGCCTGTAGAATTCTCTGATACAGAACAGAATTCATGGTGCTTTCCTTCTATTAAGGCAAGTCGTCCAGGTCCTGAGGCAGCAAAGCATCTCCAAACCATCACACTACCACTACCAACATGCTGACCCCAAACCATCACACCACCACCACCATGTGACCCCAAACCATCACACTACCACCACCATGCTGACCCCAAACCATCACACTACCACCACCATGCTGACCCCAAACCATCACACTACCACCACCATGCTGACCCCAAACCATCACACTACCACCACCATGCTGACCCCAAACCATCACACTACCACCACCATGCTGACCCCAAACCATCACACTACCACCACCATGCTTACCTCAAACCATCACACCACCATCACCATGCTGACCCCAAACCATCACACTACCACCACCATGCTGACCCCAAACCATCACACTACCACCACCATGCTGACCCCAAACCATCACACTACCACCACACTGACCTCAAACCATCACACTACCACCACCACGCTGACCCCAAACCATCACACTACCACCACCATGCTGACCTCAAACCATCACACTACCACCACCATGCTGACCCCAAACCATCACACTACCACCACCATGCTGACCCCAAACCATCACACTACCACCACCATGCTGACCCCAAACCATCACACCACCACCACCATGCTGACCCCTAACCATCACACTACCACCACCATGCTGACCCCAAACCATCACACTACCACCACCATGCTGACCCCAAACCATCACACTACCACCACCATGCTGACCCCAAACCATCAAACTACCACCACCATGCTGACCCCAAACCATCACACCACCACCACCATGCTGACCCCTAACCATCACACAACCACCACCATGCTGACCTTTAACCATCACACTACCACCACCATGCTGACCCCAAACCATCACACTACCACCACCATGCTGACCCCAAACCATCACACCACCACCACCATGCTGACCCCAAACCATCACACTACCACCACCATGCTGACCCCAAACCATCACACTACCACCACCATGCTGACCCCAAACCATCACACTACCACCACCATGCTGACCCCAAACCATCACACCACCACCACCATGCTGGACCCCAAACCATCACACCACCACCACCACGCTGACCCCAAACCATCACACTACCACCACCACGCTGACCCCAAACCATCACACCACCACCACCATGGTAGAATGTCTAGTGTTGATATACAGTGATGTGTTGGTTACCAATCTAACAGCAGCATGGTAGAGTGTCTAGTGTTGGTTACCAATCTAACAGCAGCATGGTAGAGTGTCTAGTGTTTGTTATAATCTAACAGCAGCATGGTAGAGTATCTAGTGTTGATATACAGTGAGGTGTTGGTTACCAATCTAACAGCAGCATGGTAGAGTGTCTAGTGTTGGTTACCAATCTAACAGCAGCATGGTAGAGTGTCTAGTGTTAGTTACCAATCTAACAGCAGCATGGTAGAGTGTCTAGTGTTGGTTACCAATCTAACAGCAGCATGGTAGAGTGTCTAGTGTTGGTTACCAATCTAACAGCAGCATGGTAGAGTGTCTAGTGTTGGTTACCAATCTAACAGCAGCATGGTAGAGTGTCTAGTGTTGGTTACCAATCTAACAGCAGCATGGTAGAGTATCTAGTGTTGATATACAGTGATGTGTTGGTTACCAATCTAACAGCAGCATGGTAGAGTGTCTAGTGTTGGTTACCAACCTAACAGCAGCATGGTAGAGTGTCTAGTGTTGGTTACCAATCTAACAGCAGCATGGTAGAGTGTCTAGTGTTGGTTACCAATCTAACAGCAGCATGGTAGAGTGTCTAGTGTTGGTTACCAATCTAACAGCAGCATGGTAGAGTGTCTAGTGTTGGTTACCAATCTAACAACAGCATGGTAGAGTGTCTAGTGTTGATATACAGTGATGTGTTGGTTACCAATCTAACAGCAGCATGGTAGAGTGTCTAGCGTTGGTTACCAGTTTAACAGCAGCATGGTAGAGTGTCTAGTGTTGGTTACCAATCTAACAGCAGCATGGTAGAGTGTCTAGTGTTGGTTACCAGTCTAACATCAGCATGGTAGAGTATCTAGTGTTGGTTACCAATCTAACAGCAGCATGGTAGAGTGTCTAGTGTTGATATACAGTGATGTGTTGGTTACCAATCTAACAGCAGCATGGTAGAGTGTCTAGCGTTGGTTACCAGTTTAACAGCAGCATGGTAGAGTGTCTAGTGTTGGTTACCAATCTAACAGCAGCATGGTAGAGTGTCTAGTGTTGGTTACCAGTCTAACAGCAGCATGGTAGAGTGTCTAGTGTTGGTTACCAATCTAACAGCAGCATGGTAGAGTGTCTAGTGTTGGTTACCAATCTAACAGCAGCATGGTAGAGTGTCTAGTGTTGGTTACCAATCTAACAGCAGCATGGTAGAGTGTCTAGTGTTGATATACAGTGATGTGTTGGTTACCAATCTAACAGCAGCATGGTAGAGTGTCTAGCGTTGGTTACCAGTCTAACAGCAGCATGGTAGAGTGTCTAGTGTTGGTTACCAATCTAACAGCAGCATGGTAGAGTGTCTAGTGTTGGTTACCAATCTAACAGCAGCATGGTAGAGTGTCTAGTGTTGATATACAGTGATGTGTTGGTTACCAATCTAACAGCAGCATGGTAGAGTGTCTAGCGTTGGTTACCAGTCTAACAGCAGCATGGTAGAGTGTCTAGTGTTGGTTACCAATCTAACAGCAGCATGGTAGAGTGTCTAGTGCTGGTTACCAATCTAACAGCAGCATGGTAGAGTGTCTAGTGTTGGTTACCAATCTACCAGCAGCATGGTAGAGTGTCTAGTGTTGGTTACCAATCTAACAGCAGCTTGGTAGAGTGTCTAGTGTTGGTTACCAATCTAACAGCAGCTTGGTAGTGTGTCTAGTGTTGGTTACCAATCTACCAGCAGCATGGTAGAGTATCTAGTGTTGGTTACCAATCTAACAGCAGCATGGTAGAGTGTCTAGTGTTGGTTACCAATCTAACAGCATTATGGTAGAGTGTCTAGTGTTGGTTACCAATCTAACAGCAGCATGGTAGAGTGTCTAGTGTTGGTTACCAATTCAACAGCAGCATGGTAGAGTGTCTAGTGTTGGTTACCAATCTAACAGCAGAATGGTAGAGTGTCTAGTGTTGGTTACCAATCTAACAGCAGCATGGTAGAGTGTCTAGTGTTGATTTACAGTGATGTGTTTAAACCCCTCTTATTCCTTATTATTATTTGGGATGAAGTGGAAAGTGAGCCACGTCGCCCAACATCAGTACCCAACCTCACCTAACCTCACTAACTCCCTCTTGTGGCTGAATAAATCTCATGAATCAATGATTATTTAATTATCACTATCTCACTATCTTTATTTAAATTTTACACCAGATGGACTACAAGGAGAAATATCTACATACTTTTGGTAATGTAGTGTTGCTTGTTGATAAGTGATTATCTGAGACAGGGTTGATGAGCAGGTAGTGGTGATGCTTGTTGATAAGTGATTATCTGAGACAGGGTTGATGAGCAGGTAGTGGTGATGCTTGTTGATAAGTGATTATCTGAGACAGGGTTGATGAGCAGGTAGTGGTGATGCTTGTTGATAAGTGATTATCTGAGACAGGGTTGATGAGCAGGTAGTGGTGATGCTTGTTGATAAGTGATTATCTGAGACAGGGTTGATGAGCAGGTAGTGATGATGCTTGTTGATAAGTGATTATCTGAGACAGGGTTGATGAGCAGGTAGTGATGATGCTTGTTGATAAGTGATTATCTGAGACAGGGTTGATGAGCAGGTAGTGATGATGCTTGTTGATGAGCAGGTAGTGTTGATGCTTGTTGATAAGTGATTATCTGATACAGGGTTGATGAGCAGGTAGTGATGATGCTTGTTGATAAGTGATTATCTGACAGGGTTGATGAGCAGGTAGTGGTGATGCTTGTTGATAAGTGATTATCTGAGACAGGGTTGATGAGCAGGTAGTGATGATGCTTGTTGATAAGTGATTATCTGAGACAGGGTTGATGAGCAGGTAGTGATGATGCTTGTTGATAAGTGATTATCTGACAGGGTTGATGAGCAGGTAGTGGTGATGCTTGTTGATAAGTGATTATCTGAGACAGGGTTGATGAGCAGGTAGTGGTGATGCTTGTTGATAAGTGATTATCTGAGACAGGGTTGATGAGCAGGTAGTGGTGATGCTTGTTGATAAGTGATTATCTGAGACAGGGTTGATGAGCAGGTAGTGATGATGCCTGTTGATAAGTGATTATCTGAGACAGGGTTGATGAGCAGGTAGTGATGATGCTTGTTGATAAGTGATTATCTGAGACAGGGTTGATGAGCAGGTAGTGATGATGCTTGTTGATAAGTGATTATCTGAGACAGTGTTGATGAGCAGGTAGTGATGATGCTTGTTGATAAGTGATTATCTGATACAGGGTTGATGAGCAGGTAGTGGTGATGCTTGTTGATAAGTGATTATCTGACAGGGTTGATGAGCAGGTAGTGGTGATGCTTGTTGATAAGTGATTATCTGAGACAGGGTTGATGAGCAGGTAGTGATCATGCTTGTTGATAAGTGATTATCTTACAGGGTTGATGAGCAGGTAGTGGTGATGATTGTTGATAAGTGATTATCTGAGACAGGGTTGATGAGCAGGTAGTGATGATGCTTGTTGATAAGTGATTATCTGAGACAGGGTTGATGAGCGGGTAGTGATGATGCTTGTTGATAAGTGATTATCTGACAGGGTTGATGAGCAGGTAGTGATGATGCTTGTTGATAAGTGATTATCTGAGACAGGGTTGATGAGCAGGTAGTGATGATGCTTGTTGATAAGTGATTATCTGAGACAGGGTTGATGAGCAGGTAGTGGTGATGCTTGTTGATAAGTGATTATCTGAGACAGGGTTGATGAGCAGGTAGTGGTGATGCTTGTTGATAAGTGATTATCTGAGACAGGGTTGATGAGCAGGTAGTGGTGATGCTTGTTGATAAGTGATTATCTGAGACAGGGTTGATGAGCAGGTAGTGATGATGCTTGTTGATAAGTGATTATCTGAGACAGGGTTGATGAGCAGGTAGTGGTGATGCTTGTTGATAAGTGATTATCTGAGACAGGGTTGATGAGCAGGTAGTGGTGATGCTTGTTGATAAGTGATTATCTGACAGGGTTGATGAGCAGGTAGTGATGATGCTTGTTGATAAGTGATTATCTGAGACAGGGTTGATGAGCAGGTAGTGATGATGCTTGTTGATAAGTGATTATCTGAGACAGGGTTGATGAGCAGGTAGTGGTGATGATTGTTGATAAGTGATTATCTGAAACAGGGTTGATGAGAAGGTAGTGGTGATGCTTGTTGATAAGTGATTATCTGACAGGGTTGATGAGCAGGTAGTGATGATGCTTGTTGATAAGTGATTATCTGAGACAGGGTTGATGAGCAGGTCGTGGTGATGCTTGTTGATAAGTGATTATCTGAGACAGGGTTGATGAGCAGGTAGTGGTGATGCTTGTTGATAAGTGATTATCTGAGACAGGGTTGATGAGCAGGTAGTGGTGATGCTTGTTGATAAGTGATTATCTGAGACAGGGTTGATGAGCAGGTAGTGGTGATGCTTGTTGATAAGTGATTATCTGAGACAGGGTTGATGAGCAGGTAGTGATGATGCTTGTTGATAAGTGATTATCTGAGACAGGGTTGATGAGCAGGTAGTGATGATGCTTGTTGATAAGTGATTATCTGAGACAGGGTTGATGAGCAGGTAGTGATGATGCTTGTTGATAAGTGATTATCTGAGACAGGGTTGATGAGCAGGTAGTGGTGATGCTTGTTGATAAGTGATTATCTGACAGGGTTGATGAGCAGGTAGTGATGATGCTTGTTGATAAGTGATTATCTGAGACAGGGTTGATGAGCAGGTAGTGGTGATGCTTGTTGATAAGTGATTATCTGAGACAGGGTTGATGAGCAGGTAGTGATGATGCTTGTTGATAAGTGATTATCTGAGACAGGGTTGATGAGCAGGTAGTGGTGATGCTTGTTGATAAGTGATTATCTGACAGGGTTGATGAGCAGGTAGTGGTGATGCTTGTTGATAAGTGATTATCTGAGACAGGGTTGATGAGCAGGTAGTGATGATGCTTGTTGATAAGTGATTATCTGAGACAGGGTTGATGAGCAGGTAGTGATGATGCTTGTTGATAAGTGATTATCTGACAGGGTTGATGAGCAGGTAGTGGTGATGCTTGTTGATAAGTGATTATCTGACAGGGTTGATGAGCAGGTAGTGGTGATGCTTGTTGATAAGTGATTATCTGAGACAGGGTTGATGAGCAGGTAGTGATGATGCTTGTTGATAAGTGATTATCTGAGACAGGGTTGATGAGCAGGTAGTGGTGATGCTTGTTGATAAGTGATTATCTGAGACAGGGTTGATGAGCAGGTAGTGGTGATGCTTGTTGATAAGTGATTATCTGAGACAGGGTTGATGAGCAGGTAGTGGTGATGCTTGTTGATAAGTGATTATCTGAGACAGGGTTGATGAGCAGGTAGTGATGATGCTTGTTGATAAGTGATTATCTGAGACAGGGTTGATGAGCAGGTAGTGATGATGCTTGTTGATAAGTGATTATCTGAGACAGGGTTGATGAGCAGGTAGTGATGATGCTTGTTGATAAGTGATTATCTGAGACAGGGTTGATGAGCAGGTAGTGGTGATGCTTGTTGATAAGTGATTATCTGACAGGGTTGATGAGCAGGTAGTGATGATGCTTGTTGATAAGTGATTATCTGAGACAGGGTTGATGAGCAGGTAGTGATGATGCTTGTTGATAAGTGATTATCTGAGACAGGGTTGATGAGCAGGTCGTGGTGATGCTTGTTGATAAGTGATTATCTGACAGGGTTGATGAGCAGGTAGTGATGATGCTTGTTGATAAGTGATTATCTGAGACAGGGTTGATGAGCAGGTAGTGATGTTGCTTGTTGATAAGTGATTATCTGAGACAGGGTTGATGAGCAGGTAGTGGTGATGATTGTTGATAAGTGATTATCTGAGACAGGGTTGATGAGCAGGTAGTGGTGATGATTGTTGATAAGTGATTATCTGACAGGGTTGATGAGCAGGTAGTGGTGATGCTTGTTGATAAGTGATTATCTGAGACAGGGTTGATGAGCAGGTAGTGATGATGCTTGTTGATAAGTGATTATCTGAGACAGGGTTGATGAGCAGGTAGTGATGATAAGTGATTATTTGAGGCTGATTTCTTGATCTTGACCATTAGTTAGATTTTCTCTGCAATTTGGACAAATTTGATCTGAAAGAGGTGATGTTGGACACCACTTCCTGCTGTTTGAGAAATACCTCATCAACAACATTAAACACTTCCTAATCTAGTGTGGGATCAGGGCTATAGGAATTGTCTCATCTGCATATAGGACCTTTCATCAGCAATGTTTTCACGGAAGTTATTTACATAGATAAAGACCCAAGAACAGAACCCTGCAGCACTCCAGTATTAACAGAAAGATGGTCAGAAGTCATGAACAGAACCCTGCAGCACTCCAGTATTAACAGAACCCTGCAGCACTCCAGTATTAACAGAACCCTGCAGCACTCCAGTATTAACAGGACCCTGCAGCACTCCAGTATTAACAGAACCCTGCAGCACTCCAGTATTAACAGAACCCTGCAGCACTCCAGTATTAACAGGACCCTGCAGCACTCCAGTATTAACAGAACCCTGCAGCACTCCAATATTAACAGAACCCTGCAGCACTCCAGTATTAACAGAACCCTGCAGCACTCCAGTATTAACAGAACCCTGCAGCACTCCAGTATTAACAGAACCCTGCAGCACTCCAGTATTAACAGAACCCTGCAGCACTCCAGTATTAACAGAACCCTGCAGCACTCCAGTATTAACAGAACCCTGCAGCACTCCAGTATTAACAGAACCCTGCAGCACTCCAGTATTAACAGAACCCTGCAGCACTCCAGTATTAACAGAACCCTGCAGCACTCCAGTATTAACAGATTCCTGCAGCACTCCAGTATTAACAGAACCCTGCAGCACTCCAGTATTAACAGAACCCTGCAGCACTCCAGTATTAACAGAACCCTGCAGCACTCCAGTATTAACAGAACCCTGCAGCACTCCAGTATTAACAGAACCCTGCAGCACTCCAGTATTAACAGAACCCTGCAGCACTCCAGTATTAACAGAACCCTGCAGCACTCCAGTATTAACAGAACCCTGCAGCACTCCAGTATTAACATGTCTTCAACCTGAATACATTGTGATGTAACAATGAGATAATCATTAAACCAGGAACAGCTTTACTTGACAGACATCAATAATTCACTGTGTCAAAAGCCTTGGACAAATCAATTAACAAAGCAGCACAATGCTGTTGACTATACAATACCTTCTCTATAGTATGTATCACTATCAGTACATAGTAACTACAGTGAGTCAACAGTAGGTAGTAGGAATATTAGGACACAGCCAGTGAGTCAACAGTAGGTAGTAGGAATATTAGGACACAGACAGTGAGTCAACAGTAGGTAGTAGGAATATTAGGACACAGATAGTGAGTCAACAGCAGGTAGTAGGAATATTGGGACACAGCAGTGAGTCAACAGTAGGTAGTAGGAATATTGGGACACAGCAGTGAGTCAACAGTAGGTAGTAGGAATATTGGGACACAGCAGTGTGACAGTGTGGGAGGTTTGTGAGGAGTGTGGCTGACCAGCTGAATACATGATCTATAACAGAGGAAGGAATGATGAGGGAGGAAGACCAGCTGAATACATGATCTTGTGTGAGTTATGTGAGTTCCGGAGTTCCAAATTAAGCAGCAGCAGCTGAAAAGATGAGCTCCTACAAATATTGAAATTTAAATGTTTTTTTAGAGTAAAGTACATCGAAAAAAAATCAAAAGAAAACTGCAAACTGAATAGGAGACCAAACAAGCAGCAAACAAAGAAGAAAGGCTTTTGAAAAAGTAACAATTTTTCATAAAATTATACCGTTTTCTTAGCTAGCTAAGTTGTTTACCTGTTGCTAGGCAGTTGCTAGGGACATTCCTGAAAGAAGCTAGCTAGCTAACAAGGAGTGTCTAGTTGGCAGAAGAGAAGAAGGGACAAAGAAGGGACAAAGTGGGACAAAATAAGGACAGAAGAAAAGGGAAAGGGGACATTAAGGTGAAGCAGTCCTCTAAAGACACAAAAGACAATAATACAAGAAACAACACTTCTATTGCCTCTCCCTCTACGATACGCACTCCCGGTTTGGTTTGGAGCGAGTAGTTGCATTCCGCTTTGCTCCACAGGTAGTATTACAGGTAGTATTACATTTCATTTCATTACAGTACAACAGTTTGATTTGTTTGATCTTAGCTGGCTACATAGCCGTCTTTGTATCCAAGATAATTGTGTAGTCTAGAGTAATTGTCGAGGTTACCTAGCCAGTTAGAGGTTACCTAGCCAGCTACACTTTCAAACAAAGTCAACAACGCAGCCACTGCTAGCTAGCCTATTTCACCAGCCAGCAGTACTATATCATTTTAGTCAATAAGATTTTTTGCAACGTAAGCTTAACTTTCTGAACATTCGAGACGTGTAGTCCACTTGTCATTCCAATCTCCTTTGCATTAGCGTAGCCTCTTCTGTAGCCTGTCAACTATGTGTCTGTCTATCCCTGTTCTCTCCTCTCTGCACAGACCATACAAACGCTTCACACCGCGTGGCCGCTGCTACTCTAACCTGGTGGTCCCAGCGCGCACGACCCACGTGGAGTTCCAGGTCTCAGGCAGCCTCTGGAACTGCCGATCTGCGGCCAACAAGGCAGAGTTCATCTCAGCCTATGCTTCCCTCCAGTCCCTCGACTTCTTGGCACTGACGGAAACATGGATTACCACTGATAACACTGCTACTCCTACTGCTCTCTCCTCGTCTGCCCACGTGTTCTCGCACACCCCGAGAGCTTCTGGTCAGCGGGGTGGTGGCACTGGGATCCTCATCTCTCCCAAGTGGACATTCTCTCTTTCTCCCCTGACCCATCTGTCTATCGCCTCCTTTGAATTCCATGCTGTCACAGTTACCAGCCCTTTCAAGCTTAACATCCTTATCATTTATCGCCCTCCAGGTTCCCTTGGAGAGTTCATCAATGAGCTTGACGCCCTGATAAGTTCCTTTCCTGAGGATGGCTCACCTCTCACAGTTCTGGGTGACTTTAACCTCCCCACGTCTACCTTTGACTCATTCCTCTCTGCCTCCTTCTTTCCACTCCTCTCCTTTTTTGACCTCACCCTCTCACCTTCCCCCCCTACTCACAAGGCAGGCAATACGCTTGACCTCATCTTTACTAGATGCTGTTCTTCCACTAATCTCATTGCAACTCCCCTCCAAGTCTCTGACCACTATCTTGTATCCTTTTCCCTCTCGCTCTCATCCAACACTTCCCACACTGCCCCTACTCGGATGGTATCGCGCCGTCCCAACCTTCGCTCTCTCTCCCCCGCTACTCTCTCCTCTTCCATCCTATCATCTCTTCCCTCTGCTCAAACCTTCTCCAACCTATCTCCTGATTCTGCCTCCTCAACCCTCCTCTCCTCCCTTTCTGCATCCTTTGACTCTCTATGTCCCCTATCCTCCAGGCCGACTCGGTCCTCCCCTCCTGCTCCGTGGCTCGACGACTCATTGCGAGCTCACAGAACAGGGCTCCGGGCAGCCGAGCGGAAATGGAGGAAAACTCGCCTCCCTGCGGACCTGGCATCCTTTCACTCCCTCCTCTCTACATTCTCCTCTTCTGTCTCTGCTGCTAAAGCCAATTTCTACCACTCTAAATTCCAAGCATCTGCCTCTAACCCTAGGAAGCTCTTTGCCACCTTCTCCTCCCTCCTGAATCCTCCTCCCCCTCCTCCCCCCTCCTCCCTCTCTGCTGATGACTTCGTCAACCATTTTGAAAAGAAGGTCGACGACATCCGATCCTCGTTTGCTAAGTCAAACGACACCGCTGGTTCTGCTCACACTGCCCTACCCTGTGCTTTGACCTCTTTCTCCCCTCTCTCTCCAGATGAAATCTCGCGTCTTGTGACGGCCGGCCGCCCAACAACCTGCCCGCTTGACCCTATCCTCTCCTCTCTTCTCCAGACCATTTCCGGAGACCTTCTCCCTTACCTCACCTCGCTCATCAACTCATCCTTGACCGCTGGCTACGTCCCTTCCGTCTTCAAGAGAGCGAGAGTTGCACCCCTTCTGAAAAAACCTACACTCGATCCCTCCGATGTCAACAACTACAGACCAGTATCCCTTCTTTCTTTTCTCTCCAAAACTCTTGAACGTGCCGTCCTTGGCCAGCTCTCCTGCTATCTCTCTCAGAATGACCTTCTTGATCCAAATCAGTCAGGTTTCAAGACTAGTCATTCAACTGAGACTGCTCTTCTCTGTGTCACGGAGGCGCTCTGCACTGCTAAAGCTAACTCTCTCTCCTCTGCTCTCATCCTTCTAGACCTATCGGCTGCCTTTGATACTGTGAACCATCAGATCCTCCTCTCCACCCTCTCCGAGCTGGGCATCTCCGGCGCGGCCCACGCTTGGATTGCGTCCTACCTGACAGGTCGCTCCTACCAGGTGGCGTGGCGAGAATCTGTCTCCGCACCACGTGCTCTCACCACTGGTGTCCCCCAGGGCTCTGTTCTAGGCCCTCTCCTATTCTCGCTATACACCAAGTCACTTGGCTCTGTCATATCCTCACATGGTCTCTCCTATCATTGCTATGCAGACGACACACAATTAATCTTCTCCTTTCCCCCCTCTGATAACCAGGTGGTGAATCGCATCTCTGCATGTCTGGCAGACATATCAGTGTGGATGACGGATCACCACCTCAAGCTGAACCTCGGCAAGACGGAGCTGCTCTTCCTCCCGGGGAAGGACTGCCCGTTCCATGATCTCGCCATCACGGTTGACAACTCCATTGTGTCCTCCTCCCAGAGTGCTAAGAACCTTGGCGTGATCCTGGACAACACCCTGTCGTTCTCAACTAACATCAAGGCGGTGACCCGTTCCTGTAGGTTCATGCTCTACAACATTCGCAGAGTACGACCCTGCCTCACGCAGGAAGCGGCGCAGGTCCTAATCCAGGCACTTGTCATCTCCCGTCTGGATTACTGCAACTCGCTGTTGGCTGGGCTCCCTGCCTGTGCCATTAAACCCCTACAACTCATCCAGAACGCCGCAGCCCGTCTGGTGTTCAACTTTCCCAAGTTCTCTCACGTCACCCCGCTCCTCCGCTCTCTCCACTGGCTTCCAGTTGAAGCTCGCATCTGTTACAAGACCATGGTGCTTGCCTACGGAGCTGTGAGGGGAACGGCACCTCCGTACCTTCAGGCTCTGATCAGGCCCTACACCCAAACAAGGGCACTGCGTTCATCCACCTCTGGCCTGCTCGCCTCCCTACCTCTGAGGAAGTACAGTTCCCGCTCAGCCTAGTCAAAACTGTTCGCTGCTCTGGCACCCCAATGGTGGAACAAACTCCCTCACGACGCCAGGTCAGCGGAGTCAATCACCACCTTCCGGAGACACCTGAAACCCCACCTCTTTAAGGAATACCTAGGATAGGATAAAGTAATCCTTCTAACCCCCCCCCCCCTTAAAAGAGTTAGATGCACTATTGTAAAGTGGTTGTTCCACTGGATATCATAAGGTGAATGCACCAATTTGTAAGTCGCTCTGGATAAGAGTGTCTGCTAAATGACTTAAATGTAAATGTAAATGTAATGATCTATAACAGAGGAAGGAATGATGAGGGAGGAAGACCAGCTGAATACATGATCTCTAACAGAGGAAGGAATGATGAGGGAGGAAGACCAGCTGAATACATGATCTATAACAGAGGAAGGAATGATGAGGGAGGAAGACCAGCTGAATACATGATCTCTAACAGAGGAAGGAATGATGAGGGAGGAAGACCAGCTGAATACATGATCTATAACAGAGGAAGGAATGATGAGGGAGGAAGACCAGCTGAATACATGATCAATAACAGAGGAAGGAATGATGAGGGAGGAAGACCAGCTGAATACATGATCTATAACAGAGGAAGGAAGACCAGCTGAATACATGATCTCTAACAGAGGAAGGAATGATGAGGGAGGAAGACCAGCTGAATACATGATCTCTAACAGAGGAAGGAATGATGAGGGAGGAAGACCAGCTGAATACATGATCTCTAACAGAGGAAGGAATGATGAGGGAGGAAGACCAGCTGAATACATGATGTCTAACAGAGGAAGGAATGATGAGGGAGGAAGACCAGCTGAATACATGATCTATAACAGAGGAAGGAATGATGAGGGAGGAAGACCAGCTGAATACATGATCTATAACAGAGGAAGGAATGATGAGGGAGGAAGACCAGCTGAATACATGATCTATAACAGAGGAAGGGATGATGAGGGAGGAAGACCAGCTGAATACATGATCTATAACAGAGGAAGGAAGACCAGCTGAATAGATGATCTAGAACAGAGGAAGGAAGACCAGCTGAATACATGATCTATAACAGAGGAAGGAATGATGAGGGAGGAAGACCAGCTGAATACATGATCTATAACAGAGGAAGGAAGACCAGCTGAATACATGATCTATAACAGAGGAAGGAAGACCAGCTGAATACATGATCTATAACAGAGGAAGGAATGATGAGGGAGGAAGACCAGCTGAATACATGATGTCTAACAGAGGAAGGATTGATGAGGGAGGAAGACCAGCTGAATACATGATCTATAACAGAGGAAGGAATGATGAGGGAGGAAGACCAGCTGAATACATGATCTATAACAGAGGAAGGAATGATGAGGGAGGAAGACCAGCTGAATACATGATCTATAACAGAGGAAGGAAGACCAGCTGAATACATGATCTATAACAGAGGAAGGAAGACCAGCTGAATACATGATCTATAACAGAGGAAGGAATGATGAGGGAGGAAGACCAGCTGAATACATGATGTCTAACAGAGGAAGGATGGATGAGGGAGGAAGACCAGCTGAATACATGATCTATAACAGAGGAAGGAATGATGAGGGAGGAAGGCCAGCTGAATACATGATCTATAACAGAGGAAGGAATGATGAGGGAGGAAGACCAGCTGAATACATGATGTCTAACAGAGGAAGGAATGATGAGGGAGGAAGGCCAGCTGAATACATGATCTATAACAGAGGAAGGAATGATGAGGGAGGAAGACCAGCTGAATACATGATCTATAACAGAGGAAGGAATGATGAGGGAGGAAGACCAGCTGAATACATGATCTATAACAGAGGAAGGAATGATCAGGGAGGAAGACCAGCTGAATTCATGATCTATAACAGAGGAAGGAATGATGAGGGAGGAAGACCTGCTGAATACATGACCTATAACAGAGGAAGGAAGACCAGCTGAATACATGATCTATAACAGAGGAAGGAATGATGAGGGAGGAAGACCAGCTGAATACATGATCTATAACAGAGGAAGGAAGACCAGCTGAATACATGATCTCTAACAGAGGAAGGAATGATGAGGGAGGAAGACCAGCTGAATACATGATCTCTAACAGAGGAAGGAATGATGAGGGAGGAAGACCAGCTGAATACATGATGTCTAACAGAGGAAGGATTGATGAGGGAGGATGACCAGCTGAATACATGATCTATAACAGAGGAAGGAATGATGAGGGAGGAAGACCAGCTGAATACATGATCTATAACAGAGGAATGAATGATGAGGGAGGAAGACCAGCTGAATACATGATCTATAACAGAGGAAGGAATGATGAGGGAGGAAGACCAGCTGAATACATGATCTATAACAGAGGAAGGGATGATGAGGGAGGAAGACCAGCTAAATACATGATCTATAACAGAGGGAGGAAGACCAGCTGAATACATGATCTATAACAGAGGAAGGAAGACCAGCTGAATACATGATCTCTAACAGAGGAAGGAATGATGAGGGAGGAAGACCAGCTGAATACATGATCTATAACAGAGGAAGGAAGACCAGCTGAATACATGATCTATAACAGAGGAAGGAAGACCAGCTGAATACATGATCTATAACAGAGGAAGGAATGATGAGGGAGGAAGACCAGCTGAATACATGATGTCTAACAGAGGAAGGATTGATGAGGGAGGAAGACCAGCTGAATACATGATCTATAACAGAGGAAGGAATGATGAGGGAGGAAGACCAGCTGAATACATGATCTATAACAGAGGAAGGAATGATGAGGGAGGAAGACCAGCTGAATACATGATCTATAACAGAGGAATGAAGACCAGCTGAATACATGATGAGAGAGGAAGACCAGCTGAATACATGATCTATAACAGAGGAAGGAATGATGAGGGAGGAAGACCAGCTGAATACATGATGTCTAACAGAGGAAGGATGGATGAGGGAGGAAGACCAGCTGAATACATGATCTATAACAGAGGAAGGAATGATGAGGGAGGAAGGCCAGCTGAATACATGATCTATAACAGAGGAAGGAATGATGAGGGAGGAAGACCAGCTGAATACATGATGTCTAACAGAGGAAGGAATGATGAGGGAGGAAGGCCAGCTGAATACATGATCTATAACAGAGGAAGGAATGATGAGGGAGGAAGACCAGCTGAATACATGATCTACAACAGAGGAAGGAATGATGAGGGGGGAAGACCTGCTGAATACAT
Organism: Salvelinus namaycush; assembly: GCF_016432855.1. Classification (NCBI taxonomy): domain Eukaryota; kingdom Metazoa; phylum Chordata; class Actinopteri; order Salmoniformes; family Salmonidae; genus Salvelinus; species Salvelinus namaycush. The sequence continues at coordinate 35,148 of NW_024058911.1, forward strand.
GATCTATAACAGAGGAAGGAAGACCAGCTGAATACATGATCTATAACAGAGGAAGGAATGATGAGGGAGGAAGACCAGCTGAATACATGATCTATAACAGAGGAAGGAATGATGAGGGAGGAAGACCAGCTGAATACATGATCTATAACAGAGGAAGGAATGATGAGGGAGGAAGACCAGCTGAATACATGACCTATAACTGAGGGAGGAAGACCAGCTGAATACATGATCTATAACAGAGGAAGGAATGATGAGGGAGGAAGACCAGCTGAATACATGATCTATAACAGAGGAAGGAATGATGAGGGAGGAAGACATGTTGATATTTTAGCAGCCAATCATGTAGCCAGATTTACCAATACAACCTCTGATCACATCTCCAGTATTCATGACTCACCAACAAGGAGTTGAACGGTGGTTTCCTTCACCTGGATGGTCAGTGTTGGAAGGAAGCAGGTGTAGTTCCCAGTATCAGAGAGAGTAACGTTGGTCAGCTTTAAGGAGACGTTGCCATTCTTCTGTTCTCCATTAAACATTGATGTCCTTCCCTTGTAGGATGGAGACTGATCGTCATCGAAGTCTCGACCTTGACGGTACAAATGGACGTTCCTTGTTTTCAGGTGCAATCTTGTCCACTCCACTGCCATTTCCTCAGCATTGACACTGGGTTTCAGGAAACATGGTAGAATGACGTCATCACCAGCTAAGGCAATGACTCGGTCAGCCGGTCCAACAACCTGAACCTCAGACGACCCTGGAGAAAAACAAACGACACATAGTTAAAGATACCTGGTAACTTCCTGTTGTTCCATGGATTCTGGCCCATATGACACCATTCATTCCTGTGTTTAGACTCAATAGTGCATTGAAGCCAAATGAAGGCGGTTAAGATGGCGTCTCATGTGGGAGATTTATGTAGACAGTTTGAGCTACTCCAGGAAGTGACGTTACAGGCTAGCTCAGTGCTGCCCCCTCTCATTAAGTAACTCAAGTTGAAGGCCAACTGGGGTACTGCAGGCTGCCATTAGACATAACATGCAGGCTAGCTCAGTGCTGCCCCCTCTCATTAAGTAACTCAAGTTGAAGGCCAACCGGGGTACTGCAGGCTGCCATTAGACATAACATGCAGGCTAGCTCAGTGCTGCCCCCTCTCATTAAGTAACTCAAGTTGAAGGCCAACCGGGGTACTGCAGGCTGCCATTAGACATAACATGCAGGCTAGCTCAGTGCTGCCCCCTCTCATTAAGTAACTCAAGTTGAAGGCCAACTGGGGTACTGCAGGCTGCCATTAGACATAACATGCAGGCTAGCTCAGTGCTGCCCCCTCTCATTAAGTAACTCAAGTTGAAGGCCAACTGGGGTACTGCAGGCTGCCATTAGACATGACATCCCATTAGCAATGCACACTGAGTTAACAAAACATTATGAACACCTGAGCTGTGTTCGAAAGCCCATACTGACGTACTGTATACTACATACTTAATGAGTATATACTATATACCGAAGGTGTGGACTCGAGTCACAAATATGATGACTTGCAACTCGACTTTGACACCAATGACTCGCGACTGAACTTGGACTTGAGCCTTATGACTCGACCTGACTTGATACCCTCCCCAACCTGACTTGACACCCTCCCCAACCTGACTTGACACCCTCCCCAACCTGACTTGACACCCTCCCCAACCTGACTTGACACCCTCCCCAACCTGACTTGACACCCTCCCCAACCTGACTTGACACCCTCCCCAACCTGACTTGACACCCTCCCCAACCTGACTTGACACCCTCCCCAACCTGACTTGACACCCTCCCCAAGCCCAAATATTAAAAATGATGCTATTAAAAAAAAGTGTGCAACTCTTCATTTAATAATTAACGGATTACAGTTTGAATCGGACAGCAGCCAATCAAATTGTGCCAGCTGAGAAAAAGTTGATCTTGGCAGTCCAGAGGAACGTCGGTGGGTGAATTCAGATGGAGCCCTTGGAAAGATGATACACAAAATTATTATTTTCGGATATAAAGACGACGCTGTATCAACAAAAACGGATTGCAACTTGCAAAACATGCGGGAAGAAAATTACAGACGGAGGCGCAACAATTTCCAACTTTGTTTGACATTTGAAGCTGCACAAAGAATGGTAAGTCGTGGCTAATATAGCCGACAGCTATATTTAGATTACTTTACTGTTCCTAAATGCATTGACATACGTTAGCCTACTGTAACCACACAGAGTGTATGTGTGTGTGTGTGTGTGTGTGTGTTAAGGTTGGGCGATTGTGTACATCGCCCGATTGCGCCTTCTTATGGCTACCCATGTATTTCCATGGAAATATAACGTTTATTTGGAAAGTAATAAATATATAGATATTTTTAAAAGCATTCATGATTTGCGTAAATGTAATATACTAACTATTACTCTTGTTAAAAATATGAAATGGTATTACATTTGGTGAAGAGCACGTTATGACTTGTTTAGGACTCGAAACTCAAAGTTTAGGACTTGAGACTTGACTGTCTTGACTTGGTACTTGAGTGCTAAGACTTGAGATTTGACTCGGACTTTCCTGTCTTGACTTGGGACTTGACTTGGGACTTGAGTGTTAAGACTTGAGACTTACTTGTGACTTGTAAAACAATGACTTGGTCCCACCTCTGCTACATACTTTTAGTTAATTTTACTGTAAACGGAACTGGATCCTTTCAGTTGAGCGTACTAGCTCTTCGCCTGTCTACCGGAAGTTGATGCTGCTGCTATGCAACCTCTTGCTAGCTAGGTAGCATAACAAATTACTACCACATTTTACGACTTGGGGTGTAAATTCAATCTGGAGTGCCAGAGTGCGCTCATAAATTGTCTGTTTGTAAATTCAGAGCGATGTCAGATTGTCTGTTTGTAAATTGAGAGCCTTGGCAGATTGTCTGTTTGTAAATTCAGAGTGTTGTCAGAATGTCTGTTTGTAAATTCAGAGTGTTGTCAGATTGTCTGTTTGTAAATTCAGAGCGTTGTCAGATTGTCTGTTTGTAAATTGAGAGCCTTGTCTGTCTGTAAATTCAGAGCGTTGTCAGATTGTCTGTTTGTAAATTCAGAGCGTTTTCAGATTGTCTGTTTGTAAATTCAGAGTGTTGTCAGATTGTCTGTTTGTAAATTCAGAGCCTTGTCAGATTGTCTGTTTGTAAATTCAGAGCGTTGTCAGATTGTCAGTTTGTAAATTCAGAACTTTGTCAGATTGTCTGTTTGTAAATTCAGAGCGTTGTCAGATTGTCTGTTTGTAAATTCAGAACGTTGTCAGATTGTCTGTTTGTAAATTCAGAGTGTTGTCAGATTGTCTGTTTGTAAATTCAGAGCGCTGTCAGATTGTCTGTTTGTAAATTCAGAGCCTTGTCAGATTGTCTGTTTGTAAATTCAGAGTGTTGTCAGATTGTCTGTTTGTAAATTCAGAGCGTTGTCAGATTGTCTGTTTGTAAATTCAGAGTGTTGTCAGATTGTCTGTTTGTAAATTCAGAGCGTTGTCAGATTGTCTGTTTGTAAATTCAGAGCGTTGTCAGATTGTCTGTTTGTAAATTCAGAGCGTTGTCAGATTGTCTGTTTGTAAATTCAGAGCGTTGTCAGATTGTCTGTTTGTAAATTCAGAGCGTTGTCAGATTGTCTGTTTGTAAATTCAGAGTGCTGTCAGATTGTCTGTTTGTAAATTCAGAGCCTTGTCAGATTGTCTGTTTGTAAATTCAGAGTGTTGTCAGATTGTCTGTTTGTAAATTCAGAGTGTTGTCAGATTGTCTGTTTGTAAATTCAGAGCCTTGTCAGATTGTCTGTTTGTAAATTCAGAGCGTTGTCAGATTGTCTGTTTGTAAATTCAGAACGTTGTCAGATTGTCTGTTTGTAAATTCAGAGTGTTGTCAGATTGTCTGTTTGTAAATTCAGAGCGTTGTCAGATTGTCTGTTTGTAAATTCAGAGTGTTTTCAGATTGTCTGTTTGTAAATTCAGAGCGTTGTCAGATTGTCTGTTTGTAAATTCAGAGCGCTGTCAGATTGTCTGTTTGTAAATTCAGAGCGCTGTCAGATTGTCTGTTTGTAAATTCAGAGCGTTGTCAGATTGTCTGTTTGTAAATTCAGAGCGTTGTCAGATTGTCTGTTTGTAAATTCAGAGCGTTGTCAGATTGTCTGTTTGTAAATTCAGAGCGCTGTCAGATTGTCTGTTTGTAAATTCAGAGCCTTGTCAGATTGTCTGTTTGTAAACTCAGAGTGTTGTCAGATTGTCTGTTTGTAAATTCAGAGTGTTGTCAGATTGTCTGTTTGTAAATTCAGAGCCTTGTCAGATTGTCTGTTTGTAAATTCAGAGCGTTGTCAGATTGTCTGTTTGTAAATTGAGAACGTTGTCAGATTGTCTGTTTGTAAATTCAGAGTGTTGTCAGATTGTCTGTTTGTAAATTCAGAGCGTTGTCAGATTGTCTGTTTGTAAATTCAGAGCGTTGTCAGATTGTCTGTTTGTAAATTCAGAGCGTTGTCAGATTGTCTGTTTGTAAATTCAGAGTGTTGTCAGATTGTCTGTTTGTAAATTCAGAGCGCTGTCAGATTGTTTGTTTGTAAATTCAGAGCCTTGTCAGATTGTCTGTTTGTAAATTCAGAGCCTTGTCAGATTGTCTGTTTGTAAATTCAGAGTGTTGTCAGATTGTCTGTTTGTAAATTCAGAGCGTTGTCAGATTGTCTGTTTGTAAATTCAGAGCGTTTTCAGATTGTCTGTTTGTAAATTCAGAGTGTTGTCAGATTGTCTTTGTAAATTCAGAGCGTTGTCAGATTGTCTGTTTGTAAATTCAGAGTTTTGTCAGATTGTCTGTTTGTAAATTCAGAGCGTTTTCAGATTGTCTGTTTGTAAATTCAGAACGTTGTCAGATTGTCTGTTTGTAAATTCAGAGCGTTGTCAGATTGTCTGTTTGTAAATTCAGAGTGTTGTCAGATTGTCTGTTTGTAAATTCAGAACGTTGTCAGATTGTCTGTTTGTAAATTCAGAGCGCTGTCAGATTGTCTGTTTGTAAATTCAGAGCGTTGTCAGATTGTCTGTTTGTAATTTCAGAGCGTTGTCAGATTGTCTGTTTGTAAATTCAGAGCGTTGTCAGATTGTCTGTTTGTAAATTCAGAGCGTTGTCAGATTGTCCGTTTGTAAATTCAGAGCCTTGTCAGATTGTCTGTTTGTAAACTTAGAGCCTTGTCTGTTTGTAAATTCAGAGCGTTGTCAGATTGTCTGTTTGTAAATTCAGAGCCTTGTCAGATTGTCTGTTTGTAAATTCAGAGCCTTGTCAGATTGTCTGTTTGTAAACTCAGAGCGTTGTCAGATTGTCTGTTTGTAAATTCAGAGCCTTGTCTGTTTGTAAATTCAGAGTGTTGTCAGATTGTCTGTTTGTAAATTCAGAGCCTTGTCTGTTTGTAAATTCAGAGTGTTGTCAGATTGTCTGTTTGTAAATTCAGAGCCTTGTCAGATTGTCTGTTTGTAAATTCAGAGCGTTGTCAGATTGTCTGTTTGTAAATTCAGAGCGTTGTCAGATTGTCTGTTTGTAAATTCAGAGTGTTGTCAGATTGTCTGTTTGTAAATTCAGAGCGTTGTCAGATTGTCTGTTTGTAAATTCAGAGTGTTGTCAGATTGTCTGTTTGTAAATTCAGAGCGTTGTCAGATTGTCTGTTTGTAAATTCAGAGCGATGTCAGATTGTCTGTTTGTAAATTGAGAGCCTTGGCAGATTGTCTGTTTGTAAATTCAGAGCGTTGTCTGTTTGTAAATTCAGAGCGTTGTCAGATTGTCTGTTTGTAAATTCAGAGCGTTGTCAGATTGTCTGTTTGTAAATTCAGAGCGTTGTCAGATTGTCTGTTTGTAAATTCAGAGCGTTGTCAGATTGTCTGTTTGTAAATTCAGAGTGTTGTCAGATTGTCTTTGTAAATTCAGAGCGTTGTCAGATTGTCTGTTTGTAAATTCAGAGTGTTGTCAGATTGTCTGTTTGTAAATTCAGAGCGTTTTCAGATTGTCTGTTTGTAAATTCAGAACGTTGTCAGATTGTCTGTTTGTAAATTCAGAGCGTTGTCAGATTGTCTGTTTGTAAATTCAGAGTGTTGTCAGATTGTCTGTTTGTAAATTCAGAATGTTGTCAGATTGTCTGTTTGTAAATTCAGAGCGCTGTCAGATTGTCTGTTTGTAAATTCAGAGCGTTGTCAGATTGTCTGTTTGTAAATTCAGAGCGTTGTCAGATTGTCTGTTTGTAAATTCAGAGCGTTGTCAGATTGTCTGTTTGTAAATTCAGAGCGTTGTCAGATTGTCTGTTTGTAAATTGAGAACGTTGTCAGATTGTCTGTTTGTAAATTCAGAGTGTTGTCAGATTGTCTGTTTGTAAATTCAGAGCGTTGTCAGATTGTCTGTTTGTAAATTCAGAGCGTTGTCAGATTGTCTGTTTGTAAATTCAGAGCGTTGTCAGATTGTCTGTTTGTAAATTCAGAGTGTTGTCAGATTGTCTGTTTGTAAATTCAGAGCGCTGTCAGATTGTTTGTTTGTAAATTCAGAGCCTTGTCAGATTGTCTGTTTGTAAATTCAGAGCCTTGTCAGATTGTCTGTTTGTAAATTCAGAGCGTTGTCAGATTGTCTGTTTGTAAATTCAGAGCGTTGTCAGATTGTCTGTTTGTAAATTCAGAGCGTTGTCAGATTGTCTGTTTGTAAATTGAGAACGTTGTCAGATTGTCTGTTTGTAAATTCAGAGTGTTGTCAGATTGTCTGTTTGTAAATTCAGAGCGTTGTCAGATTGTCTGTTTGTAAATTCAGAGCGTTGTCAGATTGTCTGTTTGTAAATTCAGAGCGTTGTCAGATTGTCTGTTTGTAAATTCAGAGTGTTGTCAGATTGTCTGTTTGTAAATTCAGAGCGCTGTCAGATTGTTTGTTTGTAAATTCAGAGCCTTGTCAGATTGTCTGTTTGTAAATTCAGAGCGTTGTCAGATTGTCTGTTTGTAAATTCAGAGCGTTGTCAGATTGTCTGTTTGTAAATTCAGAGCGTTGTCAGATTGTCTGTTTGTAAATTCAGAGCGTTGTCAGATTGTCTGTTTGTAAATTCAGAGCGTTTTTAGATTGTCTGTTTGTAAATTCAGAGTGTTGTCAGATTGTCTTTGTAAATTCAGAGCGTTGTCAGATTGTCTGTTTGTAAATTCAGAGTTTTGTCAGATTGTCTGTTTGTAAATTCAGAGCGTTTTCAGATTGTCTGTTTGTAAATTCAGAACGTTGTCAGATTGTCTGTTTGTAAATTCAGAGCGTTGTCAGATTGTCTGTTTGTAAATTCAGAGTGTTGTCAGATTGTCTGTTTGTAAATTCAGAACGTTGTCAGATTGTCTGTTTGTAAATTCAGAGCGCTGTCAGATTGTCTGTTTGTAAATTCAGAGCGTTGTCAGATTGTCTGTTTGTAATTTCAGAGCGTTGTCAGATTGTCTGTTTGTAAATTCAGAGCGTTGTCAGATTGTCTGTTTGTAAATTCAGAGCGTTGTCAGATTGTCCGTTTGTAAATTCAGAGCCTTGTCAGATTGTCTGTTTGTAAACTTAGAGCCTTGTCTGTTTGTAAATTCAGAGCGTTGTCAGATTGTCTGTTTGTAAATTCAGAGCCTTGTCAGATTGTCTGTTTGTAAATTCAGAGCCTTGTCAGATTGTCTGTTTGTAAACTCAGAGCGTTGTCAGATTGTCTGTTTGTAAATTCAGAGCCTTGTCTGTTTGTAAATTCAGAGTGTTGTCAGATTGTCTGTTTGTAAATTCAGAGCCTTGTCTGTTTGTAAATTCAGAGTGTTGTCAGATTGTCTGTTTGTAAATTCAGAGCCTTGTCAGATTGTCTGTTTGTAAATTCAGAGCGTTGTCAGATTGTCTGTTTGTAAATTCAGAGCGTTGTCAGATTGTCTGTTTGTAAATTCAGAGTGTTGTCAGATTGTCTGTTTGTAAATTCAGAGCGTTGTCAGATTGTCTGTTTGTAAATTCAGAGTGTTGTCAGATTGTCTGTTTGTAAATTCAGAGCGTTGTCAGATTGTCTGTTTGTAAATTCAGAGCGCTGTCAGATTGTCTGTTTGTAAATTCAGAGCCTTGTCAGATTGTCTGTTTGTAAATTCAGAGCCTTGTCAGATTGTCTGTTTGTAAATTCAGAGCGTTGTCAGATTGTCTGTTTGTAAATTCAGAGCGTTGTCAGATTGTCTGTTTGTAAATTCAGAGCGTTGTCAGATTGTCTGTTTGTAAATTCAGAGCGTTTTCAGATTGTCTGTTTGTAAATTCAGAGTGTTGTCAGATTGTCTTTGTAAATTCAGAGCGTTGTCAGATTGTCTGTTTGTAAATTCAGAGTGTTGTCAGATTGTCTGTTTGTAAATTCAGAGCGTTTTCAGATTGTCTGTTTGTAAATTCAGAACGTTGTCAGATTGTCTGTTTGTAAATTCAGAGCGTTGTCAGATTGTCTGTTTGTAAATTCAGAGTGTTGTCAGATTGTCTGTTTGTAAATTCAGAATGTTGTCAGATTGTCTGTTTGTAAATTCAGAGCGTTGTCAGATTGTCTGTTTGTAAATTCAGAGCGTTGTCAGATTGTCTGTTTGTAAATTCAGAGCGTTGTCAGATTGTCTGTTTGTAAATTCAGAGCGTTGTCAGATTGTCTGTTTGTAAATTCAGAGCGTTGTCAGATTGTCCGTTTGTAAATTCAGAGCCTTGTCAGATTGTCTGTTTGTAAACTTAGAGCCTTGTCTGTTTGTAAATTCAGAGCCTTGTCAGATTGTCTGTTTGTAAATTCAGAGCCTTGTCAGATTGTCTGTTTGTAAACTCAGAGCGTTGTCAGATTGTCTGTTTGTAAATTCAGAGCGTTGTCAGATTGTCTGTTTGTAAATTCAGAGCGTTGTCAGATTGTCTGTTTGTAAATTCAGAGTGTTGTCAGATTGTCTGTTTGTAAATTCAGAGTGTTTCCCTCTCGGAGCGCACACTGGACGCCCGGGCTGAGGAGTAGGGTTGATTTGAACGTTCTGACCTTACAACGGCAGTCGAGCACCCAAGCTAACGTTGGCTAGCTTGCTAGCTACTTCCAGACACAAATGAGAGATCAGCTCACTCTGACCATTTTACTCACCCTAGCAGAGCTGGTTAGGCTGTTTTCATGTTATCTAGAGCGTTGGTGACTGTAACTGTGCTGCTGGCAACAATTTAATTACGCTTTTTTGCTGACGTTTACTGACACCGGCCATATTCAACTGGTGTTGAGCGCTTGTAAATTCATTATTGTGCA
>NW_024058912.1:0-15000 GCF_016432855.1 Salvelinus namaycush
CCTCCAGAGTCATCTGCTTTTGCTCTACTTATCACATTCTCTTCTTATCCCTGTACCCCATCCAGCTATCTACCCCATTCAGCTATCCAACCATCCAGCCATCTACCCCATTCAGCTATCCAACCACCCAGCTATCTACCCCATCCAGCTATCCAACCATCCAGCCATCCAGCCATCCAGCTATCCAACCACCCAGCCATCCAGCCATCCAGCTATCTAGCCATCCAGCCATTCAGCCATCCAGCCAGTCTTTCAGCCATCCAACCATCCAACCATCCGGCCATCCAACCATCCAGCCATCCAGCCATCCAGCCATCTAGCCATCCAGCCATCTAGCCATCCAGCCATTCAGCCATCCAGCCAGTCTTTCAGCCATCCAACCATCCAGCCATCCAGCCATCCAGCCATCCAGCCATCCAGCCATCTAGCCATCCAGCCATTCAGCCATCTAGCCATCCAGCCATTCAGCCATCCAGCCAGTCTTTCAGCCATCCAACCATCCAACCATCCAACCATCCAACCATCCAACCATCCAACCATCCAACCATCCAACCATCCGGCCATCCAGCCATCCAGTCATCCAGCCATCCAGCCTTCTAGCCATCCATCCATCCATCCAAACATTCAGCCATCCAGTCATCCAATCATCCAACCACACGCAGAAAGGCACATACTGAACCCCCCCTCTAACCTGAGTGCTCGTATCTCTACACAGAAATGGGTATGGTTGGTGTTGTCAGCTCCGGCCAGCCAGTGGACTGTCCCTTGGAAGTCCAGAAACTCTACAGACACATTCTGAGGAGGGGAGAGACACCCTGACACACACACACACACACACACACACACACACACACACACACACACACACACACACACACACACACACACACACACACACACACACACACACACACACACACACACACACACACACACACGCACACACACACGCACGCACGCACACGCACACACACACACACACACACAATTAGTGAGAGTGTGAATGAGTGAGTGAATCTTTGTTGATAAGTGTGTGTGTGTGTAGTCAGGTTTTACCTGCTGAAGGCCAGAGGAAGATCCAGAGACAGATGGAACACTGAAGCAACATCACCATGGAGACACCTCCCTCTCAATCTCACCTGGTCAATTTGTACAGCATGGACACTGCAGCCCTGTGGTGGCATAAACCCAGGATTAGGTTAAGGTTGGCCAACAGATTAACCCAGGGTTAGGTTAGGGTTGGCCAACAGATTAACCTCTTGAGCCTATGGGGGCGCCATTTCGACTTTGTAAAAATGAGAGCCCAAATTAAACTGCCTCGTACTCAATTCTTGCTCGTACAATATGCATATTATTATTACTATTGGATAGAAAACACTCTCTAGTTTCTAAAACCGTTTGAATTTGAATTATTTCTCTGAGTGAAACAGAACTCATTCTGCAGCACATTTCCTGTCAGGGAGTGAGATTTCAGAAATCGAGGTCCCTGTTCTGAGGTCAGTTTATAAGTCCCCATGTAAGCCATCGGGCTACATGCACTGCATACGTCTTCCTCTAGATGTCAGTAAGCGGGGAGAATTTGAATGGAGTGGATTGCGCAATCTGGGACCCTATATAAGACCGTGGAACGGAAGTACCGTCCTTTTCAACGGTGCGCCTGGCGCAAGAAGACATCACAATGGCGTCCTGCAAACGCTTTCGTCTTAGTAGTTCTATATCTCCGGTAATGTTTTTATTCGTTATAGGTGTTAAAGACATCATAAGGTAGTTAATTTAAACCGACTTATAGCAGTTTATAGCAGTTTATTGCGATTTTCTGGGATTTCTTTGTCATGCGCTTTCACGAGTTGGACACCTCTCCAGTGGGTGGCTATCGTTAGCTGCTATTTCGACAGGAGAAGAGGACATCTTTCAACCAAAAGACGATTGTTCTGGAGAAAGGACACCTTGCCCAAGATTCTGATGGAAGCTCAGCTAATAGTAAGCAGTCTTTATGCTATTAATTCGTACTTATGTTGACAAATGTCAAATAATAATTCCGCCATGAATTATGGTGCGGTCTCGCTTTAGCGCAGTAACGTTAATTTTAAAAATCTAACACAGCGATTGCATTAAGAACTAATTTATCTTTCATTTGCTGTCCAACTTGTATTTTTTAGTCAAGTTTATGAATAGTTTTCGATTAGAATAGGTGCCTCTCCAAGATGGCGCCGGACAGATTGCTTGACGTTTTGGCCACTAATCACATAACCACGATTTGTGCCGCTAAATATGCACATTTTCGAAAATGTAATATGATGTTATAGGACTGTCATCTGAAGAATTCTGAGAAGGTTAGTGAAAAAATTAATATCTTTTGGTGGTTTATACGTTATCGCTATGTTTGGCTTGAATCAATGCTGTTGTGATGTTTGCTATTGTGGTAAGCTAATATAACGCTATATTGTGTTTTCGCTGTAAAACACTTAGAAAATCTGAAATATTGTCTGGATTCACAAGATATTTGTCTTTCAATTGCTGTACGCTGTGTATTTTTAAGAAATGTTTTATGATGAGTAATTAGGTAATACACGTTGCTCTCTGTAGTTATTCTAGTCACTTTGGTGAGAGTTGTGATGGTGGCTGCAATGGTAAACTATGATTTATACCTGAAATATGCACATTTTTCTAACAAAACATATGCTATACAATAAATATGTTATCAGACTGTCATCTGATGAAGTTGTTTCTTGGTTAGTGGCTATTTATATCTTTATTTGGTCGAATTTGTGATAGCTACTGATGGAGTAAAAAACTGGTGGAGTAAAAAAAGTGGTGTCTTTTGCTAACGTGGTTAGCTAATAGATTTACATATTGTGTCTTCCCTGTAAAACATTTTAAAAATCAGAAATGATGGCTGGATTCACAAGATGTGTATCTTTCATCTGGTGTCTTGGACTTGTGATTTAATGATATTTAGATGCTAGTATTTACTTGTGACGCTATGCTAGGCTATGCTAGTCAGCTTTTTTACTGATGGGGGTGCTCCCGGATCCGGGTTTGGGAGGAATTAGAGGTTAACGTCTTGAAGCTAGGGGTCAGAATTGAATTTTTTCTTAAAATAACGTTCCCAAGGTAAACGGACATTTTCTCTGGCCCAGATCGTAGAATATGCATATAATTTACAGAGGATAGAATAGAAAACACTCCAAAGTTTCCAAAACTGTGAGTATAACAAAACGTATTCTGCAGACGAAAACCTGAGAAAATCTAACCCGGAAGTGATATTTAAAAAAAAAAAATCTGTGTTTCCTGGTATCAACCAGATTCCTTTTCCAATGGCTTCCTCAGGCTTTAGACATAGTTTCAGGCTTTTATTTTGAAAAATGAGGGTGATTTTTCAAAAGTAGTCAGGTGTCCTCTGAATAGTTCCTGCGCGCGAGAGAGGAGCTCACCATTTTCCTTTTCTCTCTTAATGAATAGGTTACGGTCCGGTTGAAATATTATCGATTATGTTTGTTAAAAACAACCTGAGGATTGATTATAAAAAACATTTGACATGTTTCTACGAACATTACGGATACTTTTTGGAATTTGTCGAACCGAACAAGGCTTTGGTTTTCTGAACATAACGCGCAACCCAAATGGCATTTTTTTGTTATAAAAGTAATATTTATCGAATAAAAATAACATTTATTGTGTAACTGGGAGTCTCGTGAGTGCAAACATCCAAAGATTATCTAAGGTAAGCGATTAATTTTATTGCTTTTCTGACTTTCGTGACCATGCTAATTTGGGGCTAGCTGTTGTAGCATTGATTGCTACACTCACAAAAGCTTGGATTTCTTTCGCTGTAAAATGATTATAAATCTTTTTTTTATTTTTTTATTTTTAAATTTTACCCCCTTTCTCCCCAATTTTCCTGGTATGCAATTGCTAGTAATTACTATCTTGTCTCATCGCTACAACTCCCGTACGGGTGTAACAGTATAACTTTAAACCGTCCCCTCGCCCCGACACGGGCGCGAACCAGGGACCCTCTGCACACATCAACAACGGTCGCCCACGAAGCATCGTTACCCATCGCTCCACAAAGGCCACGGCCCTTGCAGAGCAAGGTGCAACACTACTTCTAGGTTTCAGAGCAAGTGACGTAACTGATTGAAACGCTAGTAGCGCGTACCCGCTAACTAGCTAGCCATTTCACATCCGTTACACGGGCTCGGGAGAGACGAAGGTCGAAAGCCATGCATCCTCCGAAACACAACCCAACCAAGCCGCACTGCTTCTTAACACAGCGCGCCTCCAACCCGGAAGCCAGCCGCACCAATGTGTCGGAGGAAACACCGTGCACCTGGCTCCCATGGTTAGCGCACACTGTGCCCAACCCACCACAGGAGTCGCTGGTGCGCGATGAGACAGGGATATCCCTACCGGCCAAACCCTCCCTAACCCGGCTGACGCTAGGCCAATTGTGCGTCACCCCACGGACCTCCCGGTCGCAGCCGTCTGCGACAGAGCCTGGGCGCGAACCCAGAGTCTCTGGTGGCGCAGCTAGCGCTGCGATGCAGTGCCCTAGACCACTGCACCACTCGGGAGTCCCTGATTATAAATCTTTTAAGTAATATTTTTGCATTTGGCACCCTGCAATTCTAGCGGTTGTTTAGGAAAGTGATCCCGCTAACGGGATTCGTAGCACAGAGTTGTTAACCCAGGGTTAGGTTAGGGTTGGCCAACAGATTAACCCAGGGTTAGGTTAGGGTTGGCCAACAGATTAACCCAGGGTTAGGTTAGGGTTGGCCAACAGATTAACCCAGGGTTAGGTTAGGGTTGGCCAACAGATTAACCCAGGGTTAGGTTAGGGTTGGCCAACAGATTAACCCAGGGTTAGGATTAGCATGATGTATTGTTGTCTCTACCTTTTTACCCTTCGTGCTGTTGGCCTTTCAATGTTTGTACCATATTTCTGCTGCTACCATGATGTGCTGACGCCATATTGTGTTGCTACCATGCTGTGTTGTCATGTTGGTGTTGTCATGTTGTGTTGTCATGTTGTTGTTGTCATGTTGTTGTTGTCATGTTGTTGTTGTCATGTTGTGCTGTCATGTTGTGTTGTTACTATGCTGTGCTGTCATGTTGTTGTTGTCATGTTGTTGTTGTCATGTTGTGCTGTCATGTTGTGTTGTTACTATGCTGTGTTGTCATGTTGTTGTTGTCATGTTGTTGTTGTCATGTTGTTGTTGTCATGTTGTTGTTGTCATGTTGTGTTGTTACCATGTTGTGCTGTCATGTTGTTGTTGTCATGTTGTTGTTGTCATGTTGTGCTGTCATGTTGTGTTGTTACTATGTTGTGCTGTCATGTTGTGTTGCTACCATGTTGTGCTGCCATGTTGTGTTGCTACCATGTTGTGCTGTCATGTTGTGTTGCTACCATGTTGTGCTGTCATGTTGTGTTGCTACCATGCTGTGTTGTCATGTTGTGTTGCTACCATGTTGTGCTGTCATGTTGTGTTGCTACCATGTTGTGCTGTCATGTTGTGTTGCTACCATGTTGTGCTGCCATGTTGTGCTGCCATGTTGTGTTGCCATGTTGTGCTGTCATGTTGTGTTGTTACCATGTTGTGCTGTCATGTTGTTGTTGTCATGTTGTTGTTGTCATGTTGTGCTGTCATGTTGTTGTTGTCATGTTGTTGTTGTCATGTTGTTGTTGTCATGTTGTTGTTGTCATGTTGTGCTGTCATGTTGTGTTGTTACTATGCTGTGCTGTCATGTTGTTGTTGTCATGTTGTTGTTGTCATGTTGTTGTTGTCATGTTGTGTTGTTACTATGCTGTGCTGTCATGTTGTTGTTGTCATGTTGTTGTTGTCATGTTGTTGTTGTCATGTTGTGTTGTTACCATGCTGTGCTGTCATATTGTTGTTGTCATGTTGTTGTTGTCATGTTGTTGTTGTCATGTTGTGTTGTTACCATGCTGTGCTGTCATGTTGTTGTTGTCATGTTGTTGTTGTCATGTTGTTGTTGTCATGTTGTGTTGTTACTATGCTGTGCTGTCATGTTGTTGTTGTCATGTTGTTGTTGTCATGTTGTGTTGTTACCATGCTGTGCTGTCATGTTGTTGTTGTCATGTTGTTGTTGTCATGTTGTTGTTGTCATGTTGTGTTGTTACCATGCTGTGCTGTCATATTGTTGTTGTCATGTTGTTGTTGTCATGTTGTGTTGTTACCATGCTGTGCTGTCATGTTGTTGTTGTCATGTTGTGTTGTTACTATGCTGTGCTGTCATGTTGTTGTTGTCATGGTGTTATTGTTGTTGTCATGTTGTTGTTGTCATGTTGTGTTGTTACCATGCTGTGCTGTCATGTTGTTGTTGTCATGTTGTGTTGTTGTTGTCATGTTGTGTTGTCATGTTGTTGTTGTCATGTTGTGTTGTTACCATGTTCTGTTGTCATGTTGTTGTTGTCATGTTGTTGTTGTCATGTTGTGCTGTCATGTTGTTGTTGTCATGTTGTTGTTGTTGTTGTCGTGTTGTTGTTGTCGTGTTGTGTTGTTACCATGCTGTGCTGTCATGTTGTTGTTGTCATGTTGTGTTGTTACCATGCTGTGCTGTCATGTTGTTGTTGTCATGTTGTGTTGTTACCATGCTGTGCTGTCATGTTGTTGTTGTCATGTTGTGTTGTTACCATGCTGTGCTGTCATGTTGTTGTTGTCATGTTGTGTTGTTACCATGCTGTGCTGTCATGTTGTTGTTGTCATGTTGTGTTGTTGTTGTCATGTTGTGTTGTCATGTTGTTGTTGTCATGTTGTGTTGTTACCATGTTCTGTTGTCATGTTGTGTTGTTACCATGCTGTGTTGTCATGTTGTGTTGTCATGTTGTTGTTGTCATGTTGTCGTCATGTTGTTGTTACCATGCTGTGTTGTTGTGTTGTTGCTGTCGTCATGTTGTGTTGTCATGTTGTGTTGTTACCATGCTGTGTTGTCATGTTGTTGTTGCTATCATGTTGTGTTGTCATGTTGTGTTGTTACCATGCTGTGTTGTCGTGTTGTGTTGTTACCACACTGTGTTGTCATGTTGTGTTGTTACCACACTGTGTTGTCATGTTGTGTTGTTACCACACTGTGTTGTCATGTTGTGTTGTTACCACACTGTGTTGTCATGTTGTTGTTGTCATGTTGTGTTGTTACCATGCTGTGTTGTCGTGTTGTGTTGCTATCATGCTGTGTTGTCGTGTTGTGTTGCTATCATGTTGTGTTGTCATGTTGTGTTGTTACCATGCTGTGTTGTCGTGTTGTGTTGCTATCATGTTGTGTTGTCATGTTGTGTTGTTACCATGCTGTGTTGTCGTGTTGTGTTGCTATCATGTTGTGTTGTCATGTTGTGTTGTTACCATGCTGTGTTGTCGTGTTGTGTTGCTATCATGTTGTGTTGTCATGTGTTGTTACCGTGTTGTGTTGTCATGTGTTGTTACCATGCTGAGTTGTCATGTCCTGTTACCATGCTATATTGTCATGTGTTGCTACCATGTTGTGCTGACATGTGTTGTTACCATGCTATGTTGTCATGTGGTGTTACCATGCTGTGTTCAAATCAAATCAAATCCAAGTTTATTTGTCACGTGCGCCGAATACAACAGGTGTAGACCTTACAGTGAAATGCTTAGTTACAGGCTCTAACCAATAGTGCACAATAGGTATTAGGTGAACAATAGGTAAGTAAAGAAATAAAACAACAGTAAAAAATACAGGCTATATACAGTAGAGAGGCTATATACAGTAGAGAGGCTATATACAGACACCGGTTAGTCAGGCTGATTGAGGTAGTGTTTACATGAATGTGTAGTTAAAATGCATATATGATAAACAGAGAGTAGCAGCAGCGTAAAAAGAGGGGTTGGGGGGGCACACAATGCAAATAGTCCAGGTAGCCATTAGATTACCTGTTCAGGAGTCTTATGGCTTGAGGGTAAAAACTGTTGAGAAGCCTTTTTGTCCTAGACTTGGCACTCCGGTACCGCTTGCCATGTGGTAGTAGAGAGAACAGTCTATGACTGGGGTGGCTGGGGTCTTTGACAATTTTTAGGGCCTTCCTCTGACACCGCCTGGTGTAGAGGTCCTGGATGGCAGGCAGCTTAGCCCCAGTGATGTGCTGGGCCGTACGCACTACCCTCTGAAGTGCCTTGCAGTCAGAGGCCGAGCAATGGCCGTACCAGGCAGTGATGCAACAAGTCAGGATGCTTTTGATGTTGCAGCTGTAGAACCTTTTGAGGATCTCAGGACCCATGCCAAATCTTTTTAGTTTCCTTAGGGGGAGTAGGCTTTGTCGTGCCCTCTTAACGACTGTCTTGGTGTGTTTAGACCATTCTAGTTTGTTGGTGATGTGGACACCAAGGAATTTCAACCTGCTCCACTACTGCCCCGTGGATGAGAATGGGGACGTGCTCGGTCCTCCTTTTCCTGTAGTCCACAATCATCTCCTTAATCTTGGTTACGTTGAAGGATAGGTTGTTATTCTGGCACCACACTTCCAGTTCTCTGACCTCCTCCCTATAGGCCGTCTCATCGCTGTCGGTGATCAGGCCTACCACTGTTGTGTCGTCAGCAAACTTAAGGATGGTGTTGGAGTCTTGTTTGGCCATGCAGTCGTGGGTGAACAGGGAGTACAGGAGGGGACTAAGCATGCATCCCTGAGGGACCCCAGTGTTGACGATCAGCGTGGCAGATGTGTTGTTGCTTACCCTTACCACCTGGGGGAGGTCTGACAGGAAGTCCAGGATCCAGTTGCAGAGGGAGGTGTTTAGCCCAGAGTCCTTAGCTTAGTGATGAGCTTTGAGGGTACTATGGTGTTGAACGCTGAGCTGTAGTCAATGAATAGCATTCTCACATAAGTGTTCCTTTTGTCCAGGTGGGGAAGAGTAGTATGGCGCACAATAGAGATTGCATCATCTGTGGATCTGTTGGGGCGGTATGCAAATTGGAGTGGGTCTATGGTTTCTGGGATAATGGTGTTGATGTGAGCCATGACCAGCCTTTCAAAGCACTTCATGGCTACGGACGTGAGTGCTACGGGTCTGTAGTCATTTAGGCAGGTTGTCTTTGTGTACTTGGGCACAGGGACTATGGTGGTCTGCTTGAAACATGTTGGTATTACAGACTCAATCAGGGACATGTTGAAAATGTCAGTGAAGACACCTGCCAGTTAGTCAGCACCTGCCCGGAGCACACGTCCTGGTAAACCATCTGGCCCCACAGCCTTGTGTATGTTGACCTGTTTAAAGGTCTTACTCACGTTGGCTACGGAGAGCGTGATCACACAGTCATCGGAACAGCTGATGCTCTCATGCATGCCTCAGTTTTGCTTGCCACGAAGCGAGCATAGAAGTAGTTTAGGTCGTATGCTAGGCTCGTGTCACTGGGCAGTTCTCGGCTGTGCTTCCCTTTGTAGTCTGTAGTAGTTTGCAAGCCCTGCCACATCAGACGAGCGTCGGAGCCGGTGTAGTACGATTCAATCTTAGCCCTGTATTGACGCTTTGCCTGTTTGATGGTTTGTCGCAGGGCATAGCAGGATTTCTTGTAAGCACCTTGAAAGCGGCAGCTCTACCCTTTAGCTCAGTGCGAATGTTGCCTGTAATCCATGGCTTCTGGTTAGGGTACGTACAGTCACTGTGGGGACGATGTCCTCGATGCACTTATTGATAAAGCCAGTGACTGATGTGGTGTACTCCTCAATGCCATCGGAAGAATCCCGGAACATGTTCCAGTCTGTGATAGCAAAACAGTCCTGTAGTTTAGCATCTGCTTCATCTGACCACTTTTTTTATAGCCCAAGTCACTGGTGCTTCCTGCTTTAATTCTTTGCTTGTCAGCAGGAATCAGGAGGACAGAGTTGTGGTCGGATTTACCAAATGGAGGGCGAGGGAAAGCTTTGTACGCGTCTCTGTGTGCGGAGTACAGGTGATCTAGAATTTTTTCCCTCTGGTTGCACATTTAACATGTTGATGGAAATTTGGTAGAACTGATTTAAGCTTCCCTGCATTGCATTAAGAACCAGTGTATCTTTCATTTGCCATACAACAAGTATTTTTATGTAAAGTTTATGATGAGTTCTTTGGTCAGATTAGGTGAGTGTCCAAAATATCTCCGGACATTCTGGTGAATCGTTGCTACGTATTCACAATGTATAACCACGATTTGCAGCTCTAAATATGTACATTTTCGAACAAAACATAAATGTATTGTATAACACGATGTTATAAGACTGTCATCTGATGAAGTTGTTCAAGGTTAGTGATTAATTTTATCTCTATTTTGTCGGTTTTGTGAAGGCTACCTATGCGGTGGAAACATGGTGAAAATATGCCGTTGTGTGTTTGGCTATTGTGGTTAGCTAATAGAAATACATATTGTGTTTTTGCTGTAAAACATTTAAAAAATCGGAAATGATGGCTGGATTCACAAGATGTTTATCTTTCATTTGCTGTATTGGACTTGTGATTTCATGAAATTATATTATATTATATCCCTGTGGCACTAGGCTAGGCTATGCTAGTAAGCGTTTTTGATGACAGTTATCCCGGATCCGGGATGGGTGTTCCACAGGTTCTGTCAGACCTGGGCTCTGACCGTTAATCACAGGTTCTGTCACACCGGGGCTCTGACCATTAATCACAGGTTCTGTCAGACCTGGGCTCTGACCATTAATCACAGGTTCTGTCGGACCTGGGCTCTGACCGTTAATCACAGGTTCTGTCAGACCTGGGCTCTGACCATTAATCACAGGTTCTGTCAGACCTGGGCTCTGACCATTAATCACAGGTTCTGTCAGACCTGGGCTCTGACCGTTAATCACAGGTTCTGTCAGACCTGGGCTCTGACCATTAATCACAGGTTCTGTCAGACCTGGGCTCTGACCATTAATCACAGGTTCTGTCAGACCTGGGCTCTGACCATTAACCACAGGTTCTGTCAGACCTGGGCTCTGACCATTAATCACAGGTTCTGTCAGACCTGGGCTCTGACCATTAACCACAGGTTCTGTCAGACCTGGGCTCTGACCATTAATCACAGGTTCTGTCAGACCTGGGCTCTGACCGTTAATCACAGGTTCTGTCAGACCTGGGCTCTGACCATTAATCACAGGTTCTGTCAGACCTGGGCTCTGACCGTTAATCACAGGTTCTGTCACACCGGGGCTCTGACCATTAATCACAGGTTCTGTCAGACCTGGTCTCTGATTGTTAACCTAAAAAAAATAAACTATAATGATATTCCAAAAACGGTTCGGAAATCAGGATGACAAATATAAATTCTATTTGGACACAGTTCTATTAGAACACACCAAAAACGACACGTGTCTAGGACTAAATATCAGCAAGACAGGTAGCTTCACACATGGCCTGAACGAGCTGAGAGACAAAGCATGAAGAACATTCTTTGCCATTAATCAGTTATAGAACCAATTGCTCTAGATGGCAGCGAAGTATGGGGTCCGCTCTCTAATAATGAATTTACCAAATGGGACAAACATCCAATCAAAAGACTGTATGGCAAAAAAAAAACTCCAAATAACACAGCAGAATGGGGCCAATAACCCCTCCTCATTCTAATAGAAAAATGAGCCATCACATTGTACAACCATCTAAAAACAAGTGACCCCAAAACGTTCCATCACACAGCTCTGCAATGTCAAGAGATGAAACAAGAGAAGAGTCCCCCCAGCCAGCTGGTTCTGAGGATCAGTTCACTAACCCAAACCAACCCCATAGAGCCTCAGGACAGCACTCGGCCAGCTGGTTCCGAGGCTCAGTTCACTAACCCAAACCAACCCCATAGAGCCTCAGGACACCACTCAGAAAATCTGGCCCAACCAAATCATCACAAAGCAAAAATAAAATGATATCACCTATTGGAAAGACACCACAAAAAATCTAAGTAAACGTCAATGCTATTTGGCTCTAAACAGACAGTACATGGTGGCAGACTATCTGACCACTGTGACTGATAGAAAACTGAGGAAAACACTGACTTGGTACAGACTCAGTGACCACAGTCTGGCTATAGAAACCAGTCGTCACAGACAAACCTGGCTGCCCAGAGAGGACAGTCTGGCTATAGAAACCAGTCGTCACAGACAAACCTGGCTGCCCAGAGAGGACAGTCTGGCTATAGAGACCGGTCGTCACAGACAAACCTGGCTGCCCAGAGAGGACAGTCTGGCTATAGAGACCGGTCGTCACAGACAAACCTGGCTGTCCAGAGAGGACAGTCTGGCTATAGAGACCGGTCGTCACAGACAAACCTGGCTGCCCAGAGAGGACAGTCTGGCTATAGAGACCGGTCGTCACAGACAAACCTGACTGCCCAGAGAGGACAGTCTGGCTACAGAGACCGGTCGTCACAGACAAACCTGGCTGCCCAGAGAGGACAGTCTGGCTACAGAGACCGGTCGTCACAGACAAACCTGGCTGCCCAGAGAGGACAGTCTGGCTACAGAGACCGGTCGTCACAGACAAACCTCGCTGCCCAGAGAGGACAGTCTGGCTACAGAGACCGGTCGTCAGAGACAAACCTGGCTGCCCAGAGAGGACAGGCTGTGCTCACTCTGCTCCAGGGGAGAGGTAGAGACAGAGCTGCATTTCCTATTACACTGTGACAAATACTCAGACAGAAGAGAATCATTCAATACAAAGAATTTCAAGCTATAAAAGATGAACAAAAATCTAATATTTATTGGGTGAAAAGCCAAATATGTGTCCTTCTGCCACAACCTGAGGGACAGCCAGTGAAAGTACTATGTAATGTCGATAATATTTCCCATTTAGTTTAGTTTTGTCTTTAAATACAATGTCATGTGTATTCTTAGTCATTTTGACACTGGTCTACTACTATCAAATCAAATCAAATGTATTTATATAGCCCTTCGTACATCAGCTGATATCTCAAAGTGCTGTACAGAAACAGCAAGCAATGCAGGTGTAGAAGCACGGTGGCTAGGAAAAACTCCCTAAAAAGGCCAAAACCTAGGAAGAAACCTAGAGAGGAACCAGGCTATGAGGGGTGGCCAGTCCTCTTCTGGCTGTGCCGGGTGGAGATTATAACAGAACATGTACTGAACATATACTGTCTATACACACCATCCTATATAACTACTGCTGTACACACCTGTTTTATTCATATACCGTCCATACTGTCGAAACACACCATTATATATTTATATTCTGACATTGATCATTCTGATATCGCTTGTTCTGATATTTCTTCATTCCTTTATTTTTACTTTTTGGGATGACTTGTGTATTGTTTTGTATTGCTAGATATTACTGCACTGTCGGAGCTAGAAACACAAGCATTTCATTGCACCTGCGATAACATTTGTAAATATGTGTATGCGACCAATAAACGTAGATTTTGACCGTAGTGCTGCTTTGATTGACCGACAATAACAAGCTGCACGCTTGAAAAGCGTTTTCATTAAAATAGGGATATTTTTTTTCTTCTAAAAAATGTATACTCGATAGTAATCGAATACTAACGTCCGTAGCAGTCGCCATCCCGAATAATATTAGAGATTGGAGATTATAACAGAACATGGCCAAGATGTTCAAACGTTCATAGATGACCAGCAGGGTCAAATAATAATAATCACAGTAGTTGTCACAGTGGTTGTCTATAATAATGTTGCTTTAATGTATTATTATTCTCATTAATATTGTTGTTGTAGTTGTTGTTACTGGTAATCACATGTTCACTACTACTAGTATTATTGCTGTTGGTCCCACCATTTTTGTTATATGGAAACTTTGATAATGTAAGTCATTATCAAGGGAGAGAGAGATAGAGAGAGAGAGAGACAGACAGAGAGAGACATGTATTAGTCTGTGGCGACCTAAATGCCAGAACTGGACACGAACCTGACACCCTCAGCACACAGGGGGACAAACACCTGCCTGCAGGTGACAGCATTCCCTCCCCCATATGCCCCCCTAGACACAACTATGACAACATAACCAACAAAAACGGGTCACAACTCCTGCAGCTCTGTCGCACGCTGGGTATGTACATAGTCAATGGTAGGCTTCGAGGGGACTCCTATGGTAGGTACACCTATAGCTCATCTCTTGGCAGTAGCACTGTAGACTACTTTATCACTGACCTCAACCCAGAGTCTCTCAGAGCGTTCACAGTCAGCCCACTGACACCCCTATCAGATCACAGCAAAATTACAGTCTACTTGAACAGAGCAATACTCAATCATGAGGCATCAAAGCCAAAGGAACTGAGTAACATTAAGAAATGCTATAGATGGAAGGAATGCAGTTTGGAAACCTACCAAAAAACAATTAGACAACAGCAAATTCAATCCCTTTTAGACAACTTCCTGGGTAAAACGTTCCACTGCAATAGTGAAGGTGTAAACTTGGCAGTAGAAAATCTTAACAGTATATTTGACCTCTCAGCTTCCCTATCAAATCTAAAAATCTCAAATAGAAAACTGAAGAAAATGAACAACAATGACAAATGGTTTGATGAAGAATGCAAAAATCTAAGAAATAAATTGAGAAACCTGTCCAACCAAAAACATAGAGACCCGGAAAACCTGAGTCTACGCCTTCACTATGGTGAATCACTAAAACAATACAGAAATACACTACGGAAAAAGAAGGAACAGCATGTCAGAAATCAGCTCAATGTAATTGAAGACTCCATAGACTCTAACCAATTCTGGGAAAATTGGAAAACACTAAACAAACAACAACACGAAGAATTATCTATCCAAAATGGAGATGTATGGGTAAACCACTTCTCCAATCTTTTTGGCTCTATAACAAAGAATAAAGAGCAAAAACATATACATGATCAAATACAAATCCTAGAATCAACTATTAAAGACTACCAGAACCCACTGGATTCTCCAATTACCTTGAATGAGTTACAGGACAAAATAAAAACCCTCCAACCCAAAAAGGCCTGTGGTGTTGATGGTATCCTTAATGAAATGATCAAATATACAGACAACAAATTCCAATT
>NW_024058912.1:20000-44404 GCF_016432855.1 Salvelinus namaycush
CAGAGAGAGAGAGAGAGACAGACTGACTGAAAGAGAGACTTACAGAGAGAGACTGACAGAGAGACTGACAGAGAGATATATATAGAGAGAGACAGAGAGAGAGACAGACTGACAGACAGAGAGAGAGAGAGAGAGAGAGAGAGAGAGAGAGAGAGAGAGAGAGAGACTGACAGAGAGACAGAGAGAGAGAGACAGAGAGAGAGACAGACTGACATAGTTACAGACTGACAGACAGAGAGAGAGAGACAGACTGACCGAGAGACAGACTTACAGAGAGATAGACTGACAGAGAGACAGACTGACAGAGAGAGAGAGAGAGAGAGAGAGAGAGAGAGAGAGAGAGAGAGAGAGAGAGAGAGAGAGAGAGAGAGAGAGAGAGAGAGCAAGAGAGAGAGAGAGAGAGAGAGAGAGAGATAGAGAGAGAGAGACAGAGACAGATAGACAGACTGACAGAGAGAGAGAGAGAGAGAGAGAGAGAGAGAGAGAGTGACTGACTGACTGACTGACTGACTGAATGACTGACTGACTGACTGACTGACTGACTGACTGACTGACTGACTGACTGACTGACTGACTGACTGACTGACTGACTGAGAGAGACAAACTGAGAGAGAGACAGAGAGACAGAGAGAGAGAGAGAGAGAGAGAGACAGAGGTCATGATCAGATGAGCTCCTGCATTTTTCAGCATGTTCTTAAAAAAAGATAGATTTAGACTATGTCACCAGGACATATACAGGATACTACCCTTCACAACATAACCACTATGTCACCAGGACATATACAGGATACTACCCTTCACAACATAACCACTATGTCACCAGGACATATACAGGATACTACCCTTCACAACATAACCACTATGTCACCAGGACATATACAGGATACTACCCTCCACAACATAACCACTATGTCACCAGGACATATACAGGATACTACCCTCCACAACATAACCACTATGTCACCAGGACATATACAGGATACTACCCTCCACAACACTATGTCACCAGGACATATACAGGATACTACCCTCCACAACACTATGTCACCAGGACATATACAGGATACTACCCTCCACAACATAACCTTCACTATGTCACCAGGACATATACAGGATACTACCCTCCACAACACTATGTCATCACCAGGACATATACAGGATACTACCCTCCACAACACTATGTCATCACCAGGACATATACAGGATACTACCCTCCACAACACTATGTCACCAGGACATATACAGGATACTACCCTCTACAACATAACCTTCACTATGTCACCAGGACATATACAGGATACTACCCTCCACAACACTATGTCACCAGGACATATACAGGATGCTACCCTCCACAACACTATGTCACCAGGACATATACAGGATACTACCCTCCACAATACTATGTCACCAGGACATATACAGGATACTACCCTCCACAACACTATGTCACCAGGACATATACAGGATACTACCCTCCACAACACTATGTCACCAGGACGTATACAGGATACTACCCTCCACAACACTATGTCACCAGGACATATACAGGATACTACCCTCCACAACATAACCTTCACTATGTCACCAGGACATATACAGGATACTACCCTCCACAACATAACCTTCACTATGTCACCAGGACATATACAGGATACTACCCTCCACAACACTATGTCACCAGGACATATACAGGATACTACCCTCCACAACACTATGTCACCAGGACATATACAGGATACTACCCTCCACAACACTATGTCACCAGGACATATACAGGATACTACCCTACACAACACTATGTCACCAGGACATATACAGGATACTACCCTACTTTAGACCAGAGCCCTATTCCCTATATAATACTCTACTGTAGACCAGAGCCCTATTCCCTATATAATACTTTACTGTAGACCAGGGCCCTATTCCCTATATAATACTCTACTTTAGACCAGGGCCATATTCCCTATATAATCCTCTACTTTAGACCAGGGCCCTATTCCCTATATAATCCTCTACTTTAGACCAGGGCCCTATTCCCTATATAATACTCTACTGTAGACCAGTGTCCTATTCCCTATATAATACTCTACTGTAGACCAGGGCCCTATTCCCTATATAATACTCTACTTTAGACCAGGGCCATATTCCCTATATAATCCTCTACTTTAGACCAGGGCCCTATTCCCTATATAATCCTCTACTTTAGACCAGGGCCCTATTCCCTATATAATACTCTACTGTAGACCAGTGTCCTATTCCCTATATAATACTCTACTGTAGACCAGGGCCCTATTCCCTATATAATACTCTACTTTAGACCAGTGCCCTATTCCCTATATAATACTCTACTTTAGACCAGGGCCCTATTCCCTATATAATACTCTACTGTAGACCAGGGCCCTATTCCCTATATAATACTCTACTTTAGACCAGGGCCCTATTCCCTATATAATACTCTACTGTAGACCAGGGCCCTATTCCCTATATAATACTCTACTTTAGAACAGGGCCCTATTCCCTATATACTACTCTACTTTAGACCAGGGCCCTATTCCCTATATAATACTCTACTTTAGACCAGGGCCCTATTCCCTATATAATACTCTACTTTAGACCAGAGCCCTATTCCCTATATAAGACTCTACTGTAGACCAGGGCCATATTCCCTATATAATCCTCTACTTTAGACCAGGGCCCTATTCCCTATATAATACTCTACTTTAGACCAGAGCCATATTCCCTATATAATCCTCTACTTTAGACCAGGGCCCTATTCCCTATATAATACTCTACTGTAGACCAGGGCCCTATTCCCTATATAATCCTCTACTTTAGACCATGGCCCTATTCCCTATATAATACTCTACTTTAGACCAGAGCCATATTCCCTATTTAACCCTCTACTTTAGACCAGGGCCCTATTCCCTATATAATACTCTACTTTAGACCAGAGCCCTATTCCCTATATAATACTATACTTTAGACCAGGGCCCTATTCCCTATATAATACTCTACTGTAGACCAGTGCCATATTCCCTATATAATACTCTACTGTAGACCAGGGCCCTATTCCCTATATAATACTCTACTGTAGACCAGGGCCCTATTCCCTATATAATACTCTACTTTAGACCAGTGCCCTATTCCCTATATAATACTCTACTTTAGACCAGGGCCCTATTCCCTATATAATACTCAGCTTTAGACCAGGGCCCTATTCCCTATATAATACTCTACTTTAGACCAGGGCCATATTCCCTATATAATACTCAGCTTTAGACCAGGGCCCTATTCCCTATATAATACTCTACTGTAGACCAGGGCCCTATTCCCTATATAATCCTCTACTTTAGACCAGGGCCTTATTCCCTATATAATACTCTACTTTAGACCAGGGCCCTATTCCCTATATAATACTCTACTTTTGACCAGAGCCCTATTCCCTATATAATACTCTACTGTAGACCAGGGCCCTATTCCCTATATAATCCTCTACTTTAGACCAGGGCCCTATTCCCTATATAATACTCTACTTTAGAACAGGGCCCTATTCCCTATATAATACTCTACTTTAGACCAGGGCCCTAATCCCTATATAATACTCTACTGTAGACCAGTGTCCTATTCCCTATATAATACTCTACTTTAGACCAGGGCCCTATTCCCTACATAATACTCTACTGTAGACCAGGGCCATATTCCCTATATAATACTCTACTTTAGACCAGGGCCCTATTCCCTATATAATACTCTACTGTAGACCAGGGCCATATTCCCTATATAATCCTCTACTTTAGACCAGGGCCCTATTCCCTATATAATACTCTACTTTAGACCAGAGCCCTATTCCCTATATAATCCTCTACTTTAGACCAGGGCCCTATTCCCTATATAATACTCTACTTTAGACCAGGGCCATATTCCCTATATAATACTCTACTTTAGACCAGTGCCCTATTCCCTATATAATACTCTACTTTAGACCAGGGCCCTATTCAAAATATAATACTCTACTTTAGACCAGGGCCCTATTCCCTATATTATACTCTACTTTAGACCAGAGCCCTATTCCCTATATAATACTCTACTGTAGACCAGGGCCCTATTCCCTATATAATACTCTCCTGTAGACCAGGGCCCTATTCCCTATATACTACTCTACTTTAGACCAGGGCCATATTCCCTATATAATACTCTACTTTAGACCAGGGCCATATTCCCTATATAATACTCTACTGTAGACCAGGGCCCTATTCCCTATATAATACTCTACTTTAGACCAGGGCCCTATTCCCTATATAATCCATTACTTTAGACCAGGGCCCTATTCCCTATATAATCCTCTACTTTAGACCAGGGCCCTATTCCCTATATAACACTCTACTTTAGACCAGGGCCCTATTCCCTATATAATCCATTACTTTAGACCAGGGCCCTATTCCCTATATAATCCTCTACTTTAGACCAGGGCCCTATTCCCTATATAATACTCTACTTTAGACCAGGGCAGTCTTCCCTATATAATACTCTACTGTAGACCAGGGCCCTATTCCCTATATAATACTCTACTGTAGACCATGGCCCTATTCCCTATATAATCCTCTACTTTAGAACAGAGCCCTATTCCCTATATAATCCTCTACTTTAGACCAGGGCCCTATTCCCTATATAATCCTCTACTGTAGACCAGGGCCCTATTCCCTATATAATTCTCTACTTTAGACCAGGGCCCTATTCCCTATATAATACTCTACTTTAGACCAGGGCACTATTCCCTATATAATCCTCTACTGTAGACCAGGGCCCTATTCCCTATATAATCCTCTACTTTAGACCAGGGCCCTATTCCCTATATAATCCTCTACTTTAGACCAGGGCCCTATTCCCTATATAATCCTCTACTGTAGACCAGGGCCCTATTCCCTATATAATCCTCTACTTTAGACCAGGGCCCTATTCCCTATATAATACTCTACTTTAGACCAGAGCCCTATTCCCTATATAATCCTCTACTTTAGACCAGGGCCCTATTCCCTATATAATACTCTACTTTAGACCAGAGCCATATTCCCTATATAATCCTCTACTTTAGACCAGGGCCCTATTCCCTATATAATACTATACTTTAGACCAGTGCCCTATTCCCTATATAATACTTTACTTTAGACCAGGGCCATATTCCCTATATAATACTCTACTTTAGACCAGGGCCCTATTCCCTATATAATACTCTACTTTAGACCAGGGCCCTATTCCCTATATAATACTCTACTTAAGACCAGGGCCATATTCCCTATATAATACTCTACTTTAGACCAGGGCCACATTCCCTATATAATACTCTACTTTAGACCAGGGCCATATTCCCTATATAATACTCTACTTTAGACCAGGGCCCTATTCCCTATATAATCCTCTACTTTAGACCAGGGCCATATTCCCCATATAATACTCTACTTAAGACCAGGGCCCTATTCCCTATATAATACTCTACTTTAGACCAGGGCCCTATTCCCTATATAATACTATACTGTAGACCAGGGCCCTATTCCCTATATAATACTCTACTTTAGACCAGGGCCCTATTCCCTATAATCCTCTACTTTAGACCAGGGCCCTATTCCCTATATAATCCATTACTTTAGACCAGGGCCCTATTCCCTATATAATCCTCTACTTTAGACCAGGGCCCTATTCCCTATATAACACTCTACTGTAGACCAGGGCCCTATTCCCTATATAACACTCTACTGTAGACCAGGGCCCTATTCCCTATATAATACTCTACTTAAGACCAGGACCATATTCCCTATATAATACTCTACTTTAGACCAGGGCCCTATTCCCTATATAATACTCTACTTTAGACCAGGGCCCTATTCCCTATATAATACTCTACTTTAGACCAGGGCCCTATTCCCTATATAATCCTCTACTTTAGACCAGGGCCCTATTCCCTATATAATACTCTACTTTAGACCAGGGCCCTATTCCCTATATAATACTCTACTTTAGACCAGGGCCCTATTCCCTATATAATACTCTACTTTAGACCAGGGCCGTATTCCCTATATAATACTCTACTGTAGACCAGGGCCATATTCCCTATATAATACTCTACTTTAGACCAGGGCCATATTCCCTATATAATACTCTACTGTAGACCAGGGCCCTATTCCCTATATAATACTCTACTGTAGACCAGGGTCCTATTCCCTATATAATACTCTACTGTAGACCAGGGCCCTATTCCCTATATAATACTCTACTTTAGACCAGGGCCCTATTCCCTATATAATACTACTTTAGACCAGGGCCATATTCCCTATATAATCCTCTACTTTAGACCAGGGCCCTATTCCCTATATAATACTTTACTGTAGACCAGGGCCCTATTCCCTATATAATACTCTACTTTAGACCAGGGCCATATTCCCTATATAATACTCTACTTTAGACCAGGGCCATATTCCCTATATAATACTCTACTTTAGACCAGGGCCCTATTCCCTATATAATACTTTACTGTAGACCAGGGCCCTATTCCCTATATAATACTCTACTTTAGACCAGGGCCATATTCCCTATATAATCCTCTACTTTAGACCAGAGCCCTATTCCCTATATAATACTCTACTGTAGACCAGGGCCCTATTCCCTATATAATCCTCTACTTTAGACCAGGGCCATATTCCCTATATAATACTCTACTTTAGACCAGGGCCCTATTCCCTATATAATCCTCTACTTTAGACCAGGGCCCTATTCCCTATATAATACTCTACTTTAGACCTGGGCCCTATTCCCTATATAATACTCTACTTTAGACCAGAGCCCTATTCCCTATATAATCCTCTACTTTAGACCAGGGCCCTATTCACTATATAATACTCTACTTTAGACCAGAGCCATATTCCCTATATAATCCTCTACTTTAGACCAGGGCCCTATTCCCTATATAATACTATACTTTAGACCAGTGCCCTATTCCCTATATAATACTTTACTTTAGACCAGGGCCATATTCCCTATATAATACTCTACTTTAGACCAGGGCCCTATTCCCTATATAATACTCTACTTTAGACCAGGGCCCTATTCCCTATATAATACTCTACTTAAGACCAGGGCCATATTCCCTATATAATACTCTACTTTAGACCAGGGCCACATTCCCTATATAATACTCTACTTTAGACCAGGGCCATATTCCCTATATAATACTCTACTTTAGACCAGGGCCCTATTCCCTATATAATCCTCTACTTTAGACCAGGGCCATATTCCCCATATAATACTCTACTTAAGACCAGGGCCCTATTCCCTATATAATACTCTACTTTAGACCAGGGCCCTATTCCCTATATAATACTATACTGTAGACCAGGGCCCTATTCCCTATATAATACTCTACTTTAGACCAGGGCCCTATTCCCTATAATCCTCTACTTTAGACCAGGGCCCTATTCCCTATATAATCCATTACTTTAGACCAGGGCCCTATTCCCTATATAATCCTCTACTTTAGACCAGGGCCCTATTCCCTATATAACACTCTACTGTAGACCAGGGCCCTATTCCCTATATAACACTCTACTGTAGACCAGGGCCCTATTCCCTATATAATACTCTACTTAAGACCAGGACCATATTCCCTATATAATACTCTACTTTAGACCAGGGCCCTATTCCCTATATAATACTCTACTTTAGACCAGGGCCCTATTCCCTATATAATACTCTACTTTAGACCAGGGCCCTATTCCCTATATAATCCTCTACTTTAGACCAGGGCCCTATTCCCTATATAATACTCTACTTTAGACCAGGGCCCTATTCCCTATATAATACTCTACTTTAGACCAGGGCCCTATTCCCTATATAATACTCTACTTTAGACCAGGGCCGTATTCCCTATATAATACTCTACTGTAGACCAGGGCCATATTCCCTATATAATACTCTACTTTAGACCAGGGCCATATTCCCTATATAATACTCTACTGTAGACCAGGGCCCTATTCCCTATATAATACTCTACTGTAGACCAGGGTCCTATTCCCTATATAATACTCTACTGTAGACCAGGGGCCCTATTCCCTATATAATACTCTACTTTAGACCAGGGCCCTATTCCCTATATAATACTACTTTAGACCAGGGCCATATTCCCTATATAATCCTCTACTTTAGACCAGGGCCCTATTCCCTATATAATACTTTACTGTAGACCAGGGCCCTATTCCCTATATAATACTCTACTTTAGACCAGGGCCATATTCCCTATATAATACTCTACTTTAGACCAGGGCCATATTCCCTATATAATACTCTACTTTAGACCAGGGCCCTATTCCCTATATAATACTTTACTGTAGACCAGGGCCCTATTCCCTATATAATACTCTACTTTAGACCAGGGCCATATTCCCTATATAATCCTCTACTTTAGACCAGAGCCCTATTCCCTATATAATACTCTACTGTAGACCAGGGCCCTATTCCCTATATAATCCTCTACTTTAGACCAGGGCCATATTCCCTATATAATACTCTACTTTAGACCAGGGCCCTATTCCCTATATAATCCTCTACTTTAGACCAGGGCCCTATTCCCTATATAATACTCTACTTTAGACCAGGGCCCTAATCCCTATATAATACTCTACTTTAGACCAGGGCCATATTCCCTATGTAATACTACTTTAGACCAGGGCCCTATTCCCTATATAATCCTCTACTGTAGACCAGGGCCCTATTCCCTATATAATACTTTACTGTAGACCAGGGCCCTATTCCCTATATAATCCTCTACTTTAGACCAGGGCCCTATTCCCTATATAATACTCTACTTTAGACCAGGGCCATATTCCCTATATAATACTCTACTGTAGACTAGGGCCATATTCCCTATATAATACTCTACTTTAGACCAGGGCCCTATTCCCTATATAATACTCTACTGTAGACCAGGGCCCTATTCCCTATATAATACTCTACTTTAGACCAGGGCCCTATTCCCTATATAGTACTCTACTTTAGACCAGGGCCCTATTCCCTATATAATACTCTACTTTAGACCAGGGCCCTATTCCCTATATAATACTCTACTTTAGACCAGGGCCCTATTCCCTATATAATACTCTACTTTAGACCAGGGCCCTATTCCCTATACAATCCTCTACTGTAGACCAGGGCCCTATTCCCTATATAATACTCTACTTTAGACCAGAGCCCTATTCCCTATATAATACTCTACTGTAGACCAGGGCCTTATTCCCTATATAATCCTCTACTTTAGACCAGGGCCCTATTCCCTATATAATCCTCTACTTTAGACCAGAGCTCTATTCCCTATATAATCCTCTACTTTAGACCAGGGCCTTATTCCCTATATAATACTCTACTTTAGACCAGGGCCATATTCCCTATATAGTACTCTACTGTAGACCATGGCCCTATTCCCTATATAATACTCTACTTTAGACCAGGGCCCTATTCCCTATATACTCCTCTACTTTAGACCAGGGCCCTATTCCCTATATAATACTATACTGTAGACCAGGGCCCTATTCCCTATATAATCCTCTACTGTTGACCAGGGCCCTATTCCCTATATAATACTCTACTTTAGACCAGGGCCCTATTCCCTATATAATACTCTACTTTAGACCAGGGCCCTATTCCCTATATAATACTCTACTGTAGACCAGGGCCCTATTCCCTATATAATCCTCTACTTTAGACCAGGTCCCTATTCCCTATATAATACTCTACTTTAGACCAGGGCCCTATTCCCTATATAATCCTCTACTTTAGACCAGGGCCCTATTCCCTATATAATACTCTACTGTAGACCAGGGCCCTATTCCCTATATAATCCTCTACTGTTGACCAGGGCCCTATTCCCTATATAATACTCTACTTTAGACCAGGGCCCTATTCCCTATATAATACTCTACTTTAGACCAGGGCCCTATTCCCTATATAATACTCTACTGTAGACCAGGGCCATATTCCCTATATAATACTCTACTTTAGACCAGAGTCCTATTCCCTATATAATCCTCTACTTTAGACCAGGGCCCTATTCCCTATATAATACTCTACTTTAGTCCAGGGCCCTATTCCCTATATAATACTCTACTTTAGTCCAGGGCCCTATTCCCTATATAATACTCTACTGTAGACCAGGGCCCTATTCCCTATATAATACTCTACTTTTGACCAGGGCCCTATTCCCTATATAATACTCTACTTTAGACCAGGGCCCTATTCCCTATACAATACTCTACTTTAGACCAGGGCCCTATTCCCTTTATAATACTCTACTTTAGACCAGGACCCTATTCCCTATATAATACTCTACTTAAGACCAGGGCCCTATTCCCTATATAATACTCTACTTTAGACCAGGGCAATATTCCCTATATAATACTCTACTTAAGACCAGGGCCCTATTCCCTATATAATACTCTACATTAGACCAGGGCCCTATTCCCTATATAATACTCTACTTTAGACCAGGGCCCTATCCCCTATATAATACTCTACTGTAGACCAGGGCCATATTCCCTATATAATACTCTACTTTAGACCAGGGCCATATTCCCTATATAATACTCTACTGTAGACCAGGGCCATATTCCCTATATAATCCTCTACTTTAGACCAGGGCCCTATTCCCTATATAATACTCTACTGTAGACCAGGGCCCTATTCCTTATATAATACTCTACTGTAGACCAGGGTCATATTCCCTATATAATACTCTACTTTAGACCAGGGCCCTATTCCCTATATAATCCTCTACTTTAGACCAGGGCCCTATTATCTATATAATACTCTACTGTAGACCAGGGCCCTATTCGCTATATAATCCTATACTTTAGACCAGGGCCCTATTCCCTATATAATACTCTACTTTAGACCAGGGTCCTATTCCCTATATAATACTCTACTGTAGACCGGGGCCCTATTCCCTATATAATACTCTACTTTAGACCAGGGCCCTATTCCCTATATAATACTTTACTGTAGACCAGGGCCCTATTCCCTATATAATCCTCTACTTTAGACCAGGGCCCTATTCCCTATATAATACTCTACTTTAGACCAGGGCCCTATTCCCTATATAATACTCTACTTTAGACCAGGGCCCTATTCCCTATATAATACTCTACTTTAGACCAGGATCCTATTCCCTATATAATCCTCTACTTTAGACCAGGGCCCTATTCCCTATATAATACTCTACTTTAGACCAGGGCCATATTCCCTATATAATACTCTACTTAAGACCAGGGCCCTATTCCCTATATAATACTCTACTTTAGACCAGGGCCCTATTCCCTATATAATACTCTACTGTAGACCATGGCCCTATTCCCTATATAATACTCTACTTTAGACCAGGGCCCTATTCCCTATATAATACTCTACTTTAGACCAGGGCCCTATTCCCCATATAATACTCTACTGTAGACCATGGCCCTATTCCCTATATAATACTCTACTGTAGACCAGGGTCCTATTCCCTATATAATACTCTACTGTAGACCGGGGCCCTATTCCCTATATAATACTCTACTGTAGACCGGGGCCCTATTCCCTATATAATACTCTACTTTAGACCAGGGCCTTATTCCCTATATAATACTCTACTTTAGACCAGGGCCATATTCCCTATATAATACTTTACTGTAGACCAGGGCCCTATTCCCTATATAATACTCTACTGTAGACCATGGCCCTATTCCCTATATAATACTCTACTGTAGACCAGGGTCCTATTCCCTATATAATACTATACTGTAGACCAGGGCCCTATTCCCTATATAATACTCTACTGTAGACCATGGCCCTATTCCCTATATAATACTCTACTTTAGACCAGGGTCCTATTCCCTATATAATACTATACTGTAGACCAGGGCCCTATTCCCTATATAATACTCTACTGTAGACCGGGGCCCTATTCCCTATATAATACTCTACTTTAGACCAGTGCCCTATTCCCTATATAATACTCTACTGTAGACCAGGGCCCTATTTCCTATATAATACTCTACTGTAGACCAGGGCCCTATTCCCTATATAATACTCTACTTTAGACCAGGGCCCTATTCCCTATATAATCCTCTACTGTAGACCAGGGCCCTATTCCCTATATAATACTCTACTTTAGACCAGGGCCCTATTCCCTATATAATACTATACTTTAGACCAGGGCCCTATTCCCTATATAATACTCTACTGTAGACCAGGGCCCTATTCCCTATATAATCCTCTACTTTAGACCAGGGCCCTATTCCCTATATAATACTCTACTTTAGACCAGGGCCCTATTCCCTATATAATCCTCTACTGTAGACCAGGGCCCTATTCCCTATATAATACTCTACTTTAGACCAGGGCCCTATTCCCTATATAATACTATACTTTAGACCAGGGCCCTATTCCCTATATAATACTCTACTGTAGACCAGGGCCCTATTCCCTATATAATCCTCTACTTTAGACCAGGGCCCTATTCCCTATATAATACTCTACTTTAGACCAGGGCCATATTCCCTATATAATACTCTACTTAAGACCAGGGCCCTATTCCCTATATAATACTCTACTTTAGACCAGGGCCATATTCCCTGTATAATACTCTACTTTAGACCAGGGCCCTATTCCCTATATAATACTCTACTGTAGACCAGGGTCATATTCCCTATATAATACTCTACTTTAGACCAGGGCCCTATTCCCTATATAACACTCTACTTTAGACCAGGGCCCTATTCCCTATATAATACTACTTTAGACCAGGGCCCTATTCCCTATATAGTGCACTTGTCACGAATCCCGCTTCCTGAGTCTGTTTTTGCCTGTGTTCTGTCCTGGAGTGTTTTTTCCGGTGTCCTGGAACGCACCCTGTCTGGTTGCCGGGCGACGTAGCTGGTTGGGAGATCTCTGATTTACCGCACCTGTTTCCAATTCGCTATCTGCACACCTGGTCCTGATCATCACCCCTCCACTTCATAAGCACTGACCTGACATCCATTCCCTGCCGGATCGTTAGCCATGAACAGTATGTTGTGCCAGTGTATCAGCCTCCAGTTTGATAGAGTTTGTTTTGTTGTTTTGTACGTTTTGCTTGCCTTGAACTCACCTCCGTTTTTTCTGTCTACAGTCATTCACCCGGAACACTCATCTCATCCCTACCTGGTCGTCGGTGACTTCAGTTACTTCATTGGATCTGCCTATTCAATCCCATCAACTTACCTCCGCTGCCCGCTCCGTCACCTGGATTTTTCTATCACTACATTCAAACTTGTAAATAAATACTCACCTTCGTCTTACTCTCCTTGTCCTGGTCTGCTTCTGGGTTCAACTTTAGAAAACCGTGACAGAACGATCCGGCCAGGAATGAACCCAGCGGACCTGGAATCCGTTCGCCATGCCATTACCCATCAGGGGAATATATTGGGACAACACAGCACGGCGCTACAGGAGATAGCGAATTCAGTCCGGAACTTCTCTGCTAGCTTGACGAGTATCCAGGATCAGCTCAGTTTGCCGACGGATCCTCCACCACCTGTTTTACCCCTCTCACCTGCCGCTTCTGGAGCGGTTTCCTTCCGTGAGCCCAATGTACCGACGCCTGATAAGTACGAAGGGGATTTGGGAAGATGCCGTTCATTTCTTATGCAGTGTGGTTTAGTGTTTGATCTGCAGCCCCACTCTTACGCCACAGACAAGGCTAGGATAGCTTTTGTTATTGAACTGCTGCGTGGTAGAGCTTTGGAATGGGCTTCAGCTGTTTGGGAACAACAGGACACCTGCATGGCGTCATACCAGGAGTTCACGGCAGAGATGAGAAAGCTTTTTGACCATCCAGTCCGAGGTAAGGACGCAGCTAAGCGTTTGTTCTCTCTTCGCCAAGGAGCTCGTTACGTGGCAGATTTTGTGATTGAGTTCCGGACATTGGCTGTGGAGAGTGGGTGGAATGAGGAGGCACTACAAGCGGCTTTTTACCAGGGGTTGTCGGAGCAACTCAAGGATGAGTTGATCTCCTATCCGGAGCCTTGTGACCTGGACAGTTTGGCCGCATTAGCTATTAGGGTGGATAACAGAGTTCGAGAGAGAAGGAGGGAGAAGCAGTGGGTCCCGTCCAATCAATCAGCTACTCGGTTACCATTCGGGTCAGGAGTCCTGCCGCCAGATCCTGAACCTATGCAAGTGGGGCGGCACGGGTTAACTAAGGACGAGCGCCAACGTAGACATGAGACCAACAGCTGCCTCTACTGTGGTAGCTCGGAACATTACATCTCCGTTTGTCCTCAGCGCCCGTTAAACTGCTCGGCTCGTTAAGTTTGGGAGGTTTGTTAGCGAGCCAGTTTCAACCTCTCAAGAGCCCTGTCAGACCTCATTTTCCTGCTACCCTCATAAATAAGAATCAGAGTTTAGCGATTAACGCTTTCATCGATTCAGGTGCCGATGACAGCTTCATTGATGCCGACTTAGTGGAACAGCTGGGGCTTTCCAAGGAGCAATTACCGGAAGCCATTGAAGCAACCACTCTGAACGGCAGTGTTCTGGCACGGATCACTATGAGGACTGAACCGGTTAAGATGTTGTTGTCGGGGAATCATTCAGAGGTTATTTCTTTTTTCATTTTGCCTTCCCCCCATGTTCCTCTGGTTCTTGGATACCCCTGGTTAAGAGAACACAATCCCTCGTTCGATTGGGTGACTGGAAAGGTAACTA
The DNA here is from genome assembly GCF_016432855.1 of Salvelinus namaycush. Lineage (NCBI taxonomy): Eukaryota > Metazoa > Chordata > Actinopteri > Salmoniformes > Salmonidae > Salvelinus > Salvelinus namaycush. The sequence goes on from NW_024058912.1 coordinate 34,761, forward strand.
GTTGGAGCATTGAGTGCCATGCTAACTGCCTCAGGACTGCCTGTTCTCCGGCTGTTCCCAGTCGGGTCAGTGAGTCTGCTCCTCCTGATTTGTCCCTGGTTCCTGAAACATATCACGAGTTGGGTGAAGTGTTCAGTAAGCAGAAGGCTCAGTCACTTCCTCCCCACCGACCTTATGATTGTACGATTAATCTGTTCCCTGGAGCTGCCTTTCCCAAGGGACGGTTATACAGTATCTCTCGACCTGAGCGGGAAGCCCTGGAGACCTACATAAAGGAGTCTCTTGCTGCAGGTCTCATTCGTCCCTCGTCATCACCCCTGGGAGCTGGATTTTTTTTTGTGAGTAAGAAGGATGGCTCTCTTCGACCGTGTATTGATTATCGGGGGTTGAATGATATTACGGTCAAGAACAAGTACCCCCTGCCCTTGATGAGCTCCGCTTTCGACTCTTTACAGGGTGCTACTGTGTTTACGAAGCTTGATCTACGCAATGCGTATCATCTGGTTCGGATCAAAGAGGGGGACGAGTGGTTGACTGGGTTCAATACACCTATGGGACATTTCGAGTACCAGGTGATGCCGTTTGGACTTTCCAACGCTCCAGCAGTGTTCCAAAGTTTGGTGAATGACGTGCTGAGGGATATGATCGGTCTGTTTGTGTTCGTTTACCTGGATGACATCCTTATTTTCTCCAAGGAGCTTTCCAGCCACATCCAGCATGTTAAGCAGGTCCTGCAGCGGTTATTGGAGAACCGCCTGTTCGTGAAGGCTGAAAAGTGTGATTTTCACGCCCACACTACGTCCTTCCTCGGGTACATCATCTCCAGGGGAGAGATCAAGATGGACCAAGAGAAGGTTCGGGCGGTTCGGGATTGGGCCCAGCCCGGTACGAGATTGCAGCTCCAGAGATTCCTGGGGTTTGCGAACTTCTATCGGAGGTTTATCCGTGATTACAGCCGGGTGGCCGCCCCTTTAACTGCTCTGACGTCTTGCACCAGAACTTTCTGTTGGACTCCTGAGGCAGACCGAGCATTTCTGAACTTGAAGAGCCGATTCACCAACGCCCCGATTCTCTCTCAACCTGACACTTCCCGTCAGTTTGTTGTTGAGGTGGACGCATCTGATGTGGGGGTGGGCGCCATCCTGTCCCAGCGTAGCTCCACTGACGGTAAACTCCATCCTTGCGCCTTCTACTCTTGTCGTCTTTCACCAGCTGAGAGAAACTACGATGTGGGTAACCGGGAGCTTCTCGCTGTGAAGCTTGCCTTGGAGGAGTGGCGTCACTGGTTGGAGGGAGCGGAGCAACCGTTTGTGGTCTGGACTGACCACAAGAATCTGGCTTACGTGCAATCGGCTAAACGTCTCAACTCCCGTCAGGCCAGGTGGGCTTTGTTTTTTGGACGTTTCAATTTTTCCCTGACGTTCCGACCTGGGTCGAAGAACGGCAAGGCGGACGCCTTGTCCCGGATGTTCTCCAAGACGGAGGAGAGTGGGGCCAAGACTGAGACGATTCTTCCCCAGAACATTGTCGTGGGAGCCGTTACATGGAGGATTGAGGAGGATGTGATGGCGGCCCTTCGGACGCAGCCCGGCCCCGGTAACGGTCCACCCGGTCGGTTGTTCGTGCCTGAGTCGGTCCGTTCTGATGTCCTTCAGTGGTCCCACGCCAGCAAGATAGCTTGTCACCCTGGCGTTGCCCGGACTATGGCGCTACTGCGCAGACGTTTTTGGTGGCCTGCCATGGGAGAAGATACCCGGAGGTTTGTTGCCGCTTGTCCTGTTTGTGCGCAGAATAAGAGTACCAATCGGCCCAGCTCTGGGCTTCTTCACCCCCTACCTATTCCCCGGCGACCTTGGTCGCATCTGGCCCTGGACTTTGTCACAGGGTTGCCCTCTTCTGGTGGGAACACGGTCATTCTGACCATTGTGGACAGATTCAGCAAGTTCGCTCACTTTGTCCCCATCTCCAAGCTTCCATCTGCCACTGAGACGTCCGAGATCCTTGTTAGGGAGGTTTTCAGGGTCCACGGATTGCCCAGTGACATTGTTTCTGATCGTGGCCCTCAGTTTACCTCTGCTGTCTGGAGATCCTTCTGTTTGGCCATTGGAGCTACAGTCAGTCTCACATCGGGTTTTCACCCCCAATCTAATGGTCAGGCGGAGAGAGCCAACCAGAAGATGGAGTCCACGCTGCGCTGTCTTGTCTCCTCTGATCCCACCTCTTGGTCCTCTCAGTTACCCTGGGTCGAGTATGCCCATAATACTCTCCCTTCATCTGCCACTGGGATGTCTCCCTTCCAGTGCCTGTATGGTTACCAACCTCCCTTGTTTCCTTCTCAGGAGAGGGATCTCTCGGTTCCCTCTGTCCAGGCCCACATTCGTCGTTGCCACCGGACCTGGCATCGGGCCAGGAAGGCCCTCCTTAGAGTTTCTGACCGGTATCAGATCCAGGCGAATCGTCGCCGTATTCCTGCCCCCGCTTATACCGTCGGAGATAAGGTTTGGTTGGCTACACGGGATCTTCCTGTACGGACTGAGTCGAGGAAACTGTCACAGAAGTTCATTGGTCCGTTTGTGGTGGAGAGAATCATTAATCCTGTTGTGGTTCGACTCAAGTTGCCTGCAACGCTTAGAGTACACCCCACCTTTCATGTCTCCTGCCTCAAGCCGGTTCTCCTCAGTCCTCTGTTGCCCCCTCCTCCTCGTCCTCCTCCTCCTCGGATGATCGGAGGTGGTCCTGTCTACACGGTGCGCCGCATCATGGACTCCAGACGGCGGGGTAGAGGGTTCCAGTATCTCGTGGATTGGGAAGGATATGGTCCAGAGGAGAGGAGTTGGATTCCTCGGCGTCAGATCCTTGATGCTGACCTGCTTCGTGACTTCTACCGCCTCCACCCTGGCGCTCCGGGTAGTACGCCCGGTGGCGTTCGTCGGAGGGGGGGTACTGTCACGAATCCCGCTTCCTGAGTCTGTTTTTGCCTGTGTTCTGTCCTGGAGTGTTTTTTTCCGGTGTCCTGGAACGCACCCTGTCTGGTTGCCGGGCGACGTAGCTGGTTGGGAGATCTCTGATTTACCGCACCTGTTTCCAATTCGCTATCTGCACACCTGGTCCTGATCATCACCCCTCCACTTCATAAGCACTGACCTGACATCCATTCCCTGCCGGATCGTTAGCCATGAACAGTATGTTGTGCCAGTGTATCAGCCTCCAGTTTGATAGAGTTTGTTTTGTTGTTTTGTACGTTTTGCTTGCCTTGAACTCACCTCCGTTTTTTCTGTCTACAGTCATTCACCCGGAACACTCATCTCATCCCTACCTGGTCGTCGGTGACTTCAGTTACTTCATTGGATCTGCCTATTCAATCCCATCAACTTACCTCCGCTGCCCGCTCCGTCACCTGGATTTTTCTATCACTACATTCAAACTTGTAAATAAATACTCACCTTCGTCTTACTCTCCTTGTCCTGGTCTGCTTCTGGGTTCAACTTTAGAAAACCGTGACAGAACGATCCGGCCAGGAATGAACCCAGCGGACCTGGAATCCGTTCGCCATGCCATTACCCATCAGGGGAATATATTGGGACAACACAGCACGGCGCTACAGGAGATAGCGAATTCAGTCCGGAACTTCTCTGCTAGCTTGACGAGTATCCAGGATCAGCTCAGTTTGCCGACGGATCCTCCACCACCTGTTTTACCCCTCTCACCTGCCGCTTCTGGAGCGGTTTCCTTCCGTGAGCCCAATGTACCGACGCCTGATAAGTACGAAGGGGATTTGGGAAGATGCCGTTCATTTCTTATGCAGTGTGGTTTAGTGTTTGATCTGCAGCCCCACTCTTACGCCACAGACAAGGCTAGGATAGCTTTTGTTATTGAACTGCTGCGTGGTAGAGCTTTGGAATGGGCTTCAGCTGTTTGGGAACAACAGGACACCTGCATGGCGTCATACCAGGAGTTCACGGCAGAGATGAGAAAGCTTTTTGACCATCCAGTCCGAGGTAAGGACGCAGCTAAGCGTTTGTTCTCTCTTCGCCAAGGAGCTCGTTACGTGGCAGATTTTGTGATTGAGTTCCGGACATTGGCTGTGGAGAGTGGGTGGAATGAGGAGGCACTACAAGCGGCTTTTTACCAGGGGTTGTCGGAGCAACTCAAGGATGAGTTGATCTCCTATCCGGAGCCTTGTGACCTGGACAGTTTGGCCGCATTAGCTATTAGGGTGGATAACAGAGTTCGAGAGAGAAGGAGGGAGAAGCAGTGGGTCCCGTCCAATCAATCAGCTACTCGGTTACCATTCGGGTCAGGAGTCCTGCCGCCAGATCCTGAACCTATGCAAGTGGGGCGGCACGGGTTAACTAAGGACGAGCGCCAACGTAGACATGAGACCAACAGCTGCCTCTACTGTGGTAGCTCGGAACATTACATCTCCGTTTGTCCTCAGCGCCCGTTAAACTGCTCGGCTCGTTAAGTTTGGGAGGTTTGTTAGCGAGCCAGTTTCAACCTCTCAAGAGCCCTGTCAGACCTCATTTTCCTGCTACCCTCATAAATAAGAATCAGAGTTTAGCGATTAACGCTTTCATCGATTCAGGTGCCGATGACAGCTTCATTGATGCCGACTTAGTGGAACAGCTGGGGCTTTCCAAGGAGCAATTACCGGAAGCCATTGAAGCAACCACTCTGAACGGCAGTGTTCTGGCACGGATCACTATGAGGACTGAACCGGTTAAGATGTTGTTGTCGGGGAATCATTCAGAGGTTATTTCTTTTTTCATTTTGCCTTCCCCCAATGTTCCTCTGGTTCTTGGATACCCCTGGTTAAGAGAACACAATCCCTCGTTCGATTGGGTGACTGGAAAGGTAACTAGTTGGAGCATTGAGTGCCATGCTAACTGCCTCAGGACTGCCTGTTCTCCGGCTGTTCCCAGTCGGGTCAGTGAGTCTGCTCCTCCTGATTTGTCCCTGGTTCCTGAAACATATCACGAGTTGGGTGAAGTGTTCAGTAAGCAGAAGGCTCAGTCACTTCCTCCCCACCGACCTTATGATTGTACGATTAATCTGTTCCCTGGAGCTGCCTTTCCCAAGGGACGGTTATACAGTATCTCTCGACCTGAGCGGGAAGCCCTGGAGACCTACATAAAGGAGTCTCTTGCTGCAGGTCTCATTCGTCCCTCGTCATCACCCCTGGGAGCTGGATTTTTTTTTTGTGAGTAAGAAGGATGGCTCTCTTCGACCGTGTATTGATTATCGGGGGTTGAATGATATTACGGTCAAGAACAAGTACCCCCTGCCCTTGATGAGCTCCGCTTTCGACTCTTTACAGGGTGCTACTGTGTTTACGAAGCTTGATCTACGCAATGCGTATCATCTGGTTCGGATCAAAGAGGGGGACGAGTGGTTGACTGGGTTCAATACACCTATGGGACATTTCGAGTACCAGGTGATGCCGTTTGGACTTTCCAACGCTCCAGCAGTGTTCCAAAGTTTGGTGAATGACGTGCTGAGGGATATGATCGGTCTGTTTGTGTTCGTTTACCTGGATGACATCCTTATTTTCTCCAAGGAGCTTTCCAGCCACATCCAGCATGTTAAGCAGGTCCTGCAGCGGTTATTGGAGAACCGCCTGTTCGTGAAGGCTGAAAAGTGTGATTTTCACGCCCACACTACGTCCTTCCTCGGGTACATCATCTCCAGGGGAGAGATCAAGATGGACCAAGAGAAGGTTCGGGCGGTTCGGGATTGGGCCCAGCCCGGTACGAGATTGCAGCTCCAGAGATTCCTGGGGTTTGCGAACTTCTATCGGAGGTTTATCCGTGATTACAGCCGGGTGGCCGCCCCTTTAACTGCTCTGACGTCTTGCACCAGAACTTTCTGTTGGACTCCTGAGGCAGACCGAGCATTTCCGCTGCCCGCTCCGTCACCTGGATTTTTCTATCACTACATTCAAACTTGTAAATAAATACTCACCTTCGTCTTACTCTCCTTATCCTGGTCTGCTTCTGGGTTCAACTTTAGAAAACCGTGACACCTCTACTGTAGACCAGGGCCCTATTCCCTATATAATACTTTACTGTAGACCAGGGCCATATTCCCTATATAATCCTCTACTTTAGACCAGGGCCCTATTCCCTATATAATACTCTACTTTAGACCAGGGCCATATTCCCTATATAATACTCTACTGTAGACCAGGGCCATATTCCCTATATAATACTTTACTTTAGACCAGGGCCATATTCCCTATATAATACTCTACTGTAGACCATGGCCCTATTCCCTATATAATACTCTACTGTAGACCAGGGCCCTATTCCCTATATAATACTACTTTAGACCAGGGCCCTATTCCCTATATAATCCTCTACTGTAGACCAGGGCCCTATTCCCTATATAATACTTTACTGTAGACCAGGGCCCTATTCCCTATATAATACTCTACTTTAGACCAGGGCCATATTCCCTATATAATACTCTACTGTAGACCAGGGCCATATTCCCTATATAATACTCTACTTTAGACCAGGGCCATATTCCCTATATAATACTCTACTGTAGACCATGGCCCTATTCCCTATATAATACTCTACTTTAGACCAGGGCCCTATTCCCTATATAATACTCTACTTTAGACCAGGGCCCTATTCCCTATATAATACTTTACTGTAGACCAGGGCCCTATTCCCTATATAATACTCTACTTTAGACCAGGGCCATATTCCCTATATAATACTATACTTTAGACCAGAGCCCTATTCCCTATATAATACTCTACTGTAGACCAGGGCCGTATTCCCTATATAATCCTCTACTTTAGACCAGGGCCCTATTCCCTATATAATCCTCTACTTTAGACCAGAGCCCTATTCCCTATATAATCCTCTACTTTAGACCAGGGCCCTATTCCCTAAATAATACTCTACTTTAGACCAGGGCCATATTCCCTATATAATACTCTACTGTAGACCATGGCCCTATTCCCTATATAATACTCTACTTTAGACCAGGGCCCTATTCCCTATATACTCCTCTACTTTAGACCAGGGCCCTATTCCCTATATAATACTCTACTGTAGATCAGGGCCCTATTCCCTATATAATCCTCTACTTTAGACCAGGGCCCTATTCCCTATATAATACTCTACTTTAGACCAGGGCCCTATTCCCTATATAATCCTCTACTTTAGACCAGGGCCCTATTCCCTATATAATACTCTACTGTAGACCAGGGCCCTATTCCCTATATAATCCTCTACTGTTGACCAGGGCCCTATTCCCTATATAATACTCTACTTTAGACCAGGGCCCTATTCCCTATATAATACTCTACTTTAGACCAGGGCCCTATTCCCTATATAATACTCTACTTTAGACCAGGGCCCTATTCCCTATATAATACTCTACTTTAGACCAGGGCCCTATTCCCTATATAATACTCTACTTTAGACCAGGGCCCTATTCCCTATATAATACTCTACTTAAGGCCAGGGCCCTATTCCCTATATAATACTCTACTTTAGACCAGGGCCATATTCCCTATATAATACTCTACTTAAGACCAGGGCCCTATTCCCTATATAATACTCAACTTTAGACCAGGGCCCTATTCCCTATATAATACTCTACTTTAGACCAGGGCCCTATTCCCTATATAATACTCTACTGTAGACCAGGGCCATATTCCCTATATAATACTCTACTTTAGACCAGGGCCATATTCCCTATATAATACTCTACTGTAGACCATGGCCCTATTCCCTATATAATACTCTACTGTAGACCGGGGTCCTATTCCCTATATAATACTCTACTGTAGACCAGGGCCCTATTCCCTATATAATACTCTACTTTAGACCAGGGCCCTATTCCCTATATAATACTCTGCTGTAGACCAGGATCATATTCCCTATATAATACTCTACTTTAGACCAGGGCCCTATTCCCTATATAATACCTCTTTAGACCAGGGCCCTATTCCCTATATAATCCTCTACTGTAGACCAGGGCCCTATTCCCTATATAATACTTTACTGTAGACCAGGGCCATATTCCCTATATAATCCTCTACTGTAGACCAGGGCCCTATTCCCTATATAATACTTTACTGTAGACCAGGGCCCTATTCCCTATATAATACTCTACTTTAGACCAGGGCCATATTCCCAATATAATACTCTACTGTAGACCAGGGCCATATTCCCTATATAATACTCTACATTAGACCAGGGCCATATTCCCTATATAATACTCTACTGTAGACCATGGCCCTATTCCCTATATAATACTCTACTGTAGACCAGGGCCCTATTCCCTATATAATACTCTACTTTAGACCAGGGCCCTATTCCCTATATAGTACTCTACTTTAGACCAGGGCCCTATTCCCTATATAATACTTTACTGTAGACCAGGGCCCTATTCCCTATATAATACTCTACTTTAGACCAGGGCCATATTCCCTATATAATACTCTACTTTAGACCAGGGCCCTATTCCCTATATAATACTCTACTTTAGACCAGGGCCCTATTCCCTATATAATCCTCTACTTTAGACCAGGGCCCTATTCCCTATATAATACTCTACTTTAGACCAGGGCCCTATTCCCTATATAATACTCAACTTTAGACCAGGGCCCTATTCCCTATATAATACTCTACTTTAGACCAGGGCCCTATTCCCTATATAATACTCTACTGTAGACCAGGGCCATATTCCCTATATAATACTCTACTTTAGACCAGGGCCATATTCCCTATATAATACTCTACTGTAGACCATGGCCCTATTCCCTATATAATACTCTACTGTAGACCGGGGTCCTATTCCCTATATAATAATCTACTGTAGACCGGGGCCCTATTCCCTATATAATACTCTACTTAAGACCAGGGCCCTATTCCCTATATAATACTCTACTTTAGACCAGGGCCATATTCCCTGTATAATACTCTACTTTAGACCAGGGCCCTATTCCCTATATAATACTCTACTGTAGACCAGGGTCATATTCCCTATATAATACTCTACTTTAGACCAGGGCCCTATTCCCTATATAATACTACTTTAGACCAGGGCCCTATTCCCTATATAATCCTCTACTGTAGACCAGGGCCCTATTCCCTATATAATACTTTACTGTAGACCAGGGCCATATTCCCTATATAATCCTCTACTGTAGACCAGGGCCCTATTCCCTATATAATACTTTACTGTAGACCAGGGCCCTATTCCCTATATAATACTCTACTTTAGACCAGGGCCATATTCCCTATATAATACTCTACTGTAGACTAGGGCCATATTCCCTATATAATACTCTACATTAGACCAGGGCCATATTCCCTATATAATACTCTACTGTAGACCATGGCCCTATTCCCTATATAATACTCTACTGTAGACCAGGGCCCTATTCCCTATATAATACTCTACTTTAGACCAGGGCCCTATTCCCTATATAGTACTCTACTTTAGACCAGGGCCCTATTCCCTATATAATACTTTACTGTAGACCAGGGGCCCTATTCCCTATATAATACTCTACTTTAGACCAGGGCCATATTCCCTATATAATACTCTACTTTAGACCAGGGCCCTATTCCCTATATAATACTCTACTTTAGACCAGGGCCCTATTCCCTATATAATCC